>NC_133623.1:1856615-1884115 GCF_048593235.1 Sminthopsis crassicaudata | reverse complement strand
GAGTCCCAAGGCTGGCAGAACTACGGTGCCCCCCTCCTGGCCCTGGCAGCTACTGCCACAGTCCAGGCGGAAGGAAATGGCAGCCCCAGGGAGGCAACTGTGTCAGAAGAGAGAAATGGCAGAAAGGTGAAAGCGCCAGGCCTTGGCCACAGGGGATATCGAGGGCGAGAGCGAGTCCAGAGCGACTCCTAAATTGGGAGCCGGAAGGCTGGACCCCATAATAGAGGAGGGTGTGGAGGGGAGGAGAGGAAGCGTTTTAGGCGCACTCATTGAGCTGAAGATGGCTCCCGGACATTGAGTTGTCCAAAGGGCAAGTAGATGCGCAAGATCGGGGCTCAGCAGAAAGACTGGGCCAGGACGAGGAGATGGGAGAACCATCAGCCCAGCTTGGCAAGAGCGCGAGGGGCGTCACTGAGCGGCCGAGTCAGGGGAGGGAGGAGAATGCAGCGCGTGGGGTGATGGGCTGGGAAAGGGCCGAGGCCCTGGAGCAGGAGGTCCCAGTGAGGATGAAGAGGTTCCGTAAGAGATACAGGGACATGGGGAGAGGAGGAAAGACTGATCGGAGACTGTGAACACGGAAGGGAGCGCTTGTGGGTGATGGCGAGGATTCAAGTGTGTGAGGGTGGGGTGGAGGAGGGAGCCATGGTAAACAACTCGGGGAACTGGGAGGCTCAAAATGAGTGTTGAAGTTCTCTAGGGCAGTCACTGGGGAGGAGAGACCAGGAACCAGCCCTGAACTTTTGGAGGAAGGAAAGGGAGGGGCCTGGGGAGGTGGGCGGACCACAGCCACCAGGATCTGCAGCCTCCCAGGGGAGCCCACCAGGGCAGCCCAGCTCTCCTTCCTGAAGTCAGGCTCCAGTGGAAGGAAAGGCCCTCCCAAAGGTCCCATGACAATGGGCTGGCTCTGCCCGGAGCCACGGCCTTGCTGGCCTGCGGCCTTCCTTTCGGAAGGCCAAGCCTAGTTTTGTTTTTTTGTTTTTTCCTGAGCAGCCCCAAGGAGTTCCATGCGCTCTGCTCTTGTCCCAAAGCACCTGAATTTCTGGCGGTCCCCCACCCTGGACCCGGGCCAAAGGTGGTCGTGGGGATAGGAGGTGCTTTCCAGGCCCAGGCCGGGCTTTGATGGCTTTCAAATTTGGAATCCAAATAAATTCCCAGAGAAGACAGTGTGGAGATGCTGTTTTCTTAAGGGATTGACGCTCAAGGATGATAAGAGCCAGTTTTCCAGGCGTTCATCTGGCCCAGGCTTAAGGGGTTGGAGGAGGGGGTAGAGCCAACAACAAATGCAGGCTATTTCTTCAGAATGGAGGCCCTAGAGGCCAGAGCCTTCATTTCACAGATGAAGTGACTGAGACCTCCAGAGCGGGAAAGCAAGCACTTCAACCGTGGCCAAAGGTTGAGGCAGAGCTGGCACCCAAGCCTTTGGACAAAGACAGAGGGGCAGGAGCGGGGGTGGGGGGGTGGGAGGGGGAGGCAGCAAGGAGAGAAAGGCTCAGGAGGCCAGAGCCCAGGCTGCTTTCCCACGCTGGGATCTCCAGTAATTCTGTGACACAGGGGCCACCAAGACGAGAGGAGCTGGACAGCCGTTTCCCCTTGTCCCCGTTGCCATCGGCATGCCACCTGTGGGGCTAGGCTGAGCCCCGGGGAGAGCTGGCTGGCATCTCCTGGGAGCCGGCTCCACATCGTCCCCTCCGGAGGAATGCCGCCATCTTGAATTTGCCAAGCCTCCTGGGCTAGAACAGACAGCCAGAAAGGAACACCCTCCCTGACTGGCATTAACCAGACACTCCCTAGCCAGCCAGTCCATCCTCCAAGTACCTCTGGTCCCCTCTCCCCTTGAGACCGCGAGGATGCCCAGGATGGCCAGAGTGGCCGGCACGGGAGGCCTGGGATGGGGATGGATCTGGTTGCTTTGGATCCCCAAATGAGCCAGGTGCAGGAGGAGCCGGGAGAAGCAGCCTACCGGACAGGAGGAGGGACCACTGGACAGCTCCCAGGTAGAAGGCGGTCTGACGTTACCGTCCACTTCTTTACCCAACATGCAATGGGCCTTCCTCCCCCCCCCCCCCGGGCCTGAAACAGATTTCTGGGATGTCTGAGCCGGAAGAGTTATAAATGAAGAATAGGGACTGGCACACTGGGTTGGGGTCCAAGGCCCCAGGGTCAGATCCTGGGCGTACCCCTTACTACTGTGTGACCTCTTACTTCCTCCCTGAGGCCTCAGTTCCCCCAACTGTAAGATGATCCTTTAAACCCAAGAGGCCCAAAGAGGGGGAGGGGACTGGAAGTCTGATGGCCAAGTGTAGTCAGGAGTATTCAAGATGGGGGCAAAGCCTGGCATATTCATTACCAGCCCAAGAGCCTTCCAGGGCACTTGCAAAGCAGGCACTTGGAGTCTCCACACCAAGAAAAACTAAGCGCCAGCCACTGCCACCTCTGGAGCTCCTCAGGGTCCAACTCGATCCTCTTGTTAGCATCACATCTGACAGATGGGCAAACTGAGGCTCTGGGCCACGAAGCCACCCGCCCGCTGTCACTGAAGCAGAGGCCAGCAGGGCGGACAGAGGCAGCCAGCAAAGCTGAGGAGGCTGGAGGGCCCGTGGGCCCTACCAAGCAAAGACACTAACGGAGGAGCTGAAGAAAGAGGCAGAGAAGGAACGGGACGGCTCTTTATTGTTTCCTCCTTTATTGAGTGGGCCCAGTAAGTGCCGTGGGCCAGCCGACATAGGAAGCACTGGCTGTTACCATCAGGGATGCCAGAGATAGACAGGGAGCTCCTCTCCCCTCACCCCCCCCCAGGTTGAGGAGCCTTTTGGCCTCTCCACATTCGGGCCCATTCGGGACTTCCCAAAGGTCACAGATTTGCCCTTATTCACCCCGAAGCCTTAAGTCACCTTGCACTCTGCAGCCTTTGAGGACCACAGAGGCATGGAGCCACTGGACTGCCCATCCCCCATGTCCTCCTCTCCCCTGTATCTGCCAGAAATCCCCCTCCCCACCAAAGGCCCTCGGGGGCCGCCATCTTCCTCTAGCTCTCTTTGCGGGACCATTACACATCAAGCTATTTCTGAGAAGACGGGAGCTGCCTGAGCCTTCGCCCATCCCACCCGGGACCCGAGGCATCAGCTTACAGAAATCGCAGTGTCCAAGTGAGCCCAGTAAAAGGGGCTAAGGAAGGAGGAGGGCAGCTGGCAGCCTTTGGGTACTCCCGTTCTCCACCAGGGAGCTTTTGTTCACAGCACCTGTCTCCCAGCCCGCCCCACCCCGTCCCGCTCCCTGAGACACCATAGCAGTATGGATATATGTACACGTGGAGATGTCAGAGCCAGCGACAGAGCTTGCTGTCCGCCACCCAAAGTTGCCACCCGAGACCCTGATCCGAGGTAGACGTGGGAGCTCCCGGGCCTCTCTCATAGACCTGTTTTTCACGTTTAAATGTTTCCCTCGGTGACTAGGGTCAAAAGCAAGAAAGGTGCTGGAGAGGGGAAGGAAGCGAGGTGCCGGGAATGACTTTAGGGACAGTGAACCGAGCAGGGGCAGGGGAGGGCCAGAAGCCAGGGGCACCAGAGTCTCTTTTTAAAGAAAAGAGCTGGCATTGGCCCAGAGTGGGAAGTGGGGAGGAAACTCTGGGGCTTCTATTTTTTTTTTTTTTAAGTATCACTCACGGTAAAAAATATACTCCGTGTAAGAGGTCCAGATCTTGTCGTCGGCCTGGTCCTGAGCACAAGCGCAGGTGCCCGTAGAGTTGGATGTCACCATGTGGAAGCCGGCAGTGGCCAGTTTGTCGAAGGCTTGCTCTAGGTAGTTGAATTTGAGGTAGTAGCGGGAAGTGTACCGCTCGGGGGGGCGGTCGGGGTCTCGACTCTCGTTCAGGGTCTCGCCAAATACTTCCTTGGCCAGCGAGATCTTGCCACATACCATGATTCGGGCCACGCGGCGGAACTTGGCGTCAGTTTGGCTATCCCGGCCCAGGGTATAGGAACCCCGGTAGCCTAGGGTGATATAACCACTCTTGCGGGCAGCCCCAGCGCTGGGCCTGGTGGTCCCCGGGGAGCCGCTCGGACCGCTGGCTGAGACCGACAGACCGGAGGCAGGGATGGGGTGCGGCTCTTCTGAGTCACTCGCCCTGGGCTCATCCGCCACGGAGTTGTTCCCGGCATCGGGGGCCAGGATCTTGACGAGATCCGGCAGTTTGAAGTACTCGGCCTCCCTCTTGAGCCGGCTCCGCTCCGGAAAGTGGTCTGGCAGCACCAGCTGGTGATCCCTCATATAGTCTAAGACATAACGGAAAAGGAAGCCATCTCGATCCACAAAGAAGCGCCCTTTGTTGTCGTGGGACAAGGACAGGGGGTTCTTCTGACTGAACATCTCCCAGAGCAGAGAACCTTGGACGCTGACCAGAGTGGGGTAGCGGGTAATGTACACCTGGCCCCCCACATTGAGCTCGATGATTTCAGGAAAGGTATCAAGCTCTCCTTTTTCTTTGGCGTTGTGAACTACAGCCATGATGTCCCCTGCGACTGCAAAAGCAAAAGAGATTCAAAATTATGGGGGAAATGGTGACGGACGCGCTGGTGGACACCCCCCCCCCCGGGGCCCTTCCTGGGCAGCTCAGAGGAGCAGTGTGGGTAAAGCAAACTCAAGGTCCACCGAGCCTTGGGGGTGCTTGATGTTCTCAGAATGTCTTCAAAATTCCCTTTGGGCCAAGAAAGCTACCACAACAGAAGGCTCCATTCTGCCTGGTCCCTCCCTCTGGCCTCAAAGGCCAAGCCGGGCTTCTCTAGTTCTGAAGAACAGATGATCCTTCCCCAAGATACTGCCCAGTCCCACCTCCAACGGGCCTCAGTCACCCGGTCCCCAGTCCCACGCCTCTAGCCAGACTTGGCCAGGCTGGTTCCCACCAACCCCTCCCTTCACGCCTCCCCATTTCTCTGAATCCCACCCTCTCCTTCCAGTGCCTTGGCTGAGCCTGCTCCCTCCCCCTCCATGAAGCCGGAAGAGTCACAGCTAAAAGCAACAAATCTGTCCATTTCACAAAGGAAGAAACTGAGGCAGCACCAGGAGGTGCCACACACAAGAAATGACAAGAGTCTACAGGGTGTTTGAATGGATTCAAATTCAGCCTCCACCCTGTGAACTGTGACTTCAAGCGTCAATCAGTCTCTGGGAGTTCCCCTTCCCCCTTCTGTCAAAGGATCCAGATGAGAGCTGGGGGGGCTGGGTATGACCGATGGTGATAATGGGGAAAGCAACCCCCTCTTACATAGCCCCAGTCAGGTGCCACTTCACAATTATGATGGCATCATGTCATGCCAACAACCCTGAGAGCTAAGTGTTAAGCATTATCCCCATTGCACTGTTGGGGAAACTGAGGCAGCGATGAAGTGACTTGCCCAGGGTCACACGGCTAAGAAGTATATATCAGGACTTCCAGGAGCCTTTAAGTAGAGATAAGGGGGGTTGGAGAGAGATTATCTAGAGAGAATGGACGAAATTTGTGATTGGGAGAAGGGGGAGAGGGACAGAGATAGAGACAAAGGCAGACAGACAGATGGGGTGGGGGGAGGTGCCCAAGTCGGGAGGGGAGGGTGGTGAGACCCTTACACAATAACGCAAAAGCTGGGGAGGGGGCAGGGGCTTGGGGGGAAAAGCCAAAAATCCTTCGATTTCTCAAGTCTCTAACAAGCATGGCATCTCCCAGGACTCCCCTGCAGCTGGGGAGACTAAAGACCCAGAAGGGGAGGCTGTGGAACAGGCAGCAGCTTACTCTGGGCCCTTATTTGTTTCATCCCTCGCTGGCTCGCTTGGCCCCGCGACGGCGCCCTAAGCTGGCAGAGCTCCCCAGGACGGCGCAGGGTGCTCGCTCCCCTGGCTGTCCTCCCCTTCCGCTGGGGACGGGAGCTGCCCCTGAGGAGGTGGGCCCTTACCTGGCGAGTCGCCTGCGGGCACGGTGAGCTCTTGGGCTCCGGGGAGGTTCAGACGAACGGGCCACGAGGACGGAATCCCCTTAATTCATGGTTTTCCTCCTGGAGTGTGTTCGGTCCCTCCTCAAACAGCTGGCTGGCTGCTGGATCCTGCTGGTCTGAGCAGCTCTGATCAACTGAAAGAGGGAGGGAGGGAGGGAAGAAGGAAAGGAAGGAGGGAGGGGCTGGCTCTTCCTCAGATTCTGATGTTGGCAACCCCATTGTTGGCAAAATTCTAGCCATGATGGCATCATCGCTAGGCAACAGGTGAGCCACTCAGGGCCCAGCCTGACCTGTGCAGGCCCCCAGCTGCCCCCCCACTGAGCCAGGGCAGCCAGCAGGGCCAGCTGGGCCCCGGGAAAGCCATCGGGAAACTTCCTGGGGCCCTCCAGGCCCCGCTGAGCCGCAGAGGAGGCCAGTGGGTCCTATGAAACATGGCCCCAGAGCGCCCGCATGTGCCCCTGGGCCAGCACCCCATGGCAGGCCTTAATGTCCGGCCCACTCCCCTCCCCAGGGCAGAGAGCGGCCCCTCTCCCTTCCTGGCTAAGGTCAAAGTGCACAAAGGCAAAGAGTGTGGTTCAAGGTCGCCTGGCCCAACAGGGGGGTGGTCGGGGTGTTCCCCAGGCCAGCTCCCCTTCTGCTAGCCTTGCCCAAACTGCGGCTGAGAGGCTGCCGGGGGCGGCCCGGCACTCCTGGGAGCCCTTCTGGGGCTGCGAGTTAAAAGCCCAGCCTTCTGGGACCCTTCCTGCCCTCTGAACCAGCTGACGGTGTCTCGGGGGTCCCGGGACCTTAGGCTTCAGGAAACAATCCCAAGAGTCCGTGGCCTGGCCCCCCGCGCGGCGGGCGGGCTGCCCTGCCCTGTCCTGCCCTCTCTGCCCCTCCCCGCTCCATTTTCCCTGGAGTTCTGTACCCCCCCCACAGAGCTGCCAACCCCCCTCCTCCTCCAGCACCCCCAGCAGAGCTGGGACCGGTCCTGGGGGCCCCCCTGCAGGCCCCCTGTAAATGGCGGCAGCGCCGGAGTCGGGGAGGGGGGGGCGAGGCGGGCCAGGGCAGCGGCTGCGGCCCGAGCGGACCTCTGCAGACCTGCCCGCAGCCCCCACCCCCACCCCCAGCACACGCAGGGCGGCACGTGGGCTCCATCCTGCTGCAATCGCTTCTGCAGCCCCAGCGTTCGCCCTGTCTCGGGCTGGGCGAGCGGGAAGCCGGGGCGCCCCCAGCCCGTCCCCGTCCTTCAGGCTGGCCGCGGCCGCTCCGCGCCCCCCTCCCCCCTCGGGGCGCCAGCCCCAGCCTGGGACCCCCCTCGGCCAAGCCGGGCGGGGGATCTGCAAGACGGAACGCAGAGCAAACCTGGCGGGGGCGCCCCCTCCTCGGGCAGGGAGCAGCGGGCAGAGGCGGACTGGAGCCCCAGGGGTCCGAACGCTAGGGAAGGCAGTGGGGGCGGGGGCGGCACTATGCAGAGCCGCCCCTCCCCGCCCCCTCCCCCGCGGGAAAGGAAGGAGCAACACTTGAATAAGTTGGAAAAGGGCAGGAGGTGGGGGGGGGAGGATCCGGGGGAGTCTGCCTCCGCCGGCATCCGGCCAGACACACAAACAGGCGTCCGCAATCACGTCCGCACTGGCGCGCGAACCCCGACCCGTCCCCCCCAGCTCGGGCGCGCGGCAGGGCCGGGGGCAGGGGCGGCCGGAGCGCCGGGGGGCCGACCTGAGCCCCTGCGGGCCGCGCCGCCGCTGCTCTCCGCTCTCCTCAGCTGTCGTCCTCTGGCCTCGGCTGCTCCATGGCCCCCCGGGCCGCCTCAGCTGTCACTGGCTCTGGCCTGGGCTCCCCGCTCCTTCTCCCGCCAGCCTGCTTCCCCAGTGAAAACCGCGGGTCGTGAGTGTGCGTGTGAGTGCGCGTGAGTGTGCGCGCGCGAGTGTGCGTGCCTGTGTGTCCGGTGTCTGAGGACGGGAGGGGAGCCCAGGGGGGAGGGGCGATGGGGAGGGGCACGCCCCCACAAAGCCACACAAGAAAACCTGAGCTTCAGAGCCGGGAAGGGGCCTTACACGTCAACTCATTTTACAGAGAAGGAAACTGAGGCAACGGAAGGGAAACGGACTCGTTGGGAAGCCGGATCCCCTCATGCCTGCGGGGCGCCCGCGGGGCAAAGTGGGCCCCGACCCGGCTTGGCCCTCCTTCTCCCCTCCCTTCCCGGGATGTATAAACACCAAGAGATTGTTTAAAAAAAAAAAGTTGGTTTCCCTCCTGAGAAGCGTCCTTTGGCACACCTTGGGTTGGTGTGGGAGGCAGGAAGGAGAGGCCCTCTCCAGGAAAATCTCTGGTTTTCCACGCAGCGTCTCAAGCAGAGCAGGGGGGTTCCAGACTGGACAGCTCCCCCCAGCGAGGAACCCCTCCCCCCTTACCAGGTTCAAAGCATTTTCACTTAGAAGTGACCTTGAATATCCCCTGCTTGGTAAGATGGAGTCCCACATCTTCTTTTTAGGAAAGGTTGAACCAAAGCCCAGAGTCCCAGAGCTGGAAGGGGGCAGCCCCCCCATCAGCGAGACCCCAGAGCCTGAGAATCTCCCCCCAGCCACCACCTCACTCACCCCCTGTCTCCTCCAAACTTCAGTAACTGCTGGAGCCCACCAGAAATCCCATTCACTGGGGGCTCCTATGGCCGCCCCCACCCTGTCCCCTCAGCTCAGAGGGAGTCAGCCTCCTGTCCGTGTCTGCTCGCCCCCTTTCCCCAAGCCTTCTGGCATTCCCACAGTTGCCCAGCCCAAAAGGACGCGTGCTGGGTCATCGCCGCCCGGGCCTGTGAAACCGTTTCCCACACGTCCATGAGTCCACCACAGAACCCCCCACCTATGGAGCCTCTCCAGTGACAGGGGACTCGTTCATTCCCTCGTTCTGTCACCGCACAAGCATGGATCGGGCAGCCACTGCGGGCTAGCAGACGCCAAGCACAGGGCACGGAGGCTGCCGTACCAGGCAGGGCTTCTGCGCCCGCCTGGTAGGTGGGTACCCTGTGGCCGCCACAACTACGGCTGCTGCTGCTGCTGTTGCCAGCTCAGCTCTCCTCCGTCTTACCAAGGGTGTGCGGCCCCAAACCATGCCCCGCTCGGGCATCTGTCGGCACAAAAGCCTCCAGGAGGCCACCGGCCAGGTCTTGGATGCATCTTCTGGGGCACTGCGACGGGTTCCTTTGCTTCGTATCACACCCAGGGACTCCCGGACCCCGAGGGTTCCACTTGGCCTTGTGCTGTTTCCCTCCAGAAAGCCACCTTGTACTTCGTGCTACCTCTGGGGTCAGCTATCATCACTCCAGGTCCCCATCAGTTGGATGCAGGTGAGGGAGAACCTGGGGGACGGGGAGATGCTGGCCACAAGGCCGTGGGGGTGCATGCCCTGGGGGGTCAGAGGGAACTGCACCACCCTGTACGGGCCCATCCAAACCTTGCTTCTCTGTCCACACCCTTTCCACCAGGTCCAAATGTGCCAGGGAGGAGAAAGAATCCGAAATTACAACCACCCCTCCCCAGCTCCCCGAGGACAAGGCGCTCACTGAGGCTCCCCCCTAGGGTCACCCATTTTACCTCCTGTCTCACAATCCCTTCCAGGCCCCACTTCTGTGGTTAAAGACTCCTAGGTGCCGTTACCCTGGGGACCCCCTGACCCCAAATAGGCTGGGCAACAACCTTTCTTCACTGTGCTCTGGGCTCCCCCCAGCACCAGGGGCTTGGGCAGCTCCCCCTCCCTCCTTGGCATCCAAACCACTCCAAAGGTTGTGACCCTTGAGTTCTTACAAATGGCGGATGGCGGCCCCCCGTGGATGACTTGATGTCTGGGATCTGAAAGACCTGAGCCGCCTTCCCCCACGAACCTCCTTCCCCCACAAACTTCCTTCCCCCACAAACCTCCTTCCTCCACGAACTTCCTTCCTCCAGGAACCTCCTTCCTCCAGGAACCTCCTTCCCCCACAAACCTCCTTCCCCCACAAACCTCCTTCCTCCACGAACTTCCTTCCTCCAGGAACCTCCTTCCTCCAGGAACCTCCTTCCCCCACAAACCTCCTTCCCCCACAAACCTCCTTCCCCCACGAACCTCCTTCCTCCAGGAACCTCCTTCCCCCACAAACCTCCTTCCCCCACAAACCTCCTTCCCCCACGAACCTCCTTCCTCCAGGAACCTCCTTCCTCCAGGAACCTCCTTCCTCCAGGAACCTGGCTGTACTTCAGCAGCAGCAGCAGCCAGCCTCAGGCAGGGAAGCCTCCTGCCCAGCTCAGTCTAGGCACAAGCTGCCTTTGCTCAACCTCCACTTCCATCCACGGCCCTAAACGCACAAGCACGGGCAACCTGATCCCAGCAGGAAGTGAGTGCGATCCACAGCTAAATCACCACTACCTTGGCCCTCAAGCTGGCTTCCGATTCAGAGAGAGAAAAGAGACAGAGAGACAAGG
The DNA here is from genome assembly GCF_048593235.1 of Sminthopsis crassicaudata. Classification (NCBI taxonomy): domain Eukaryota; kingdom Metazoa; phylum Chordata; class Mammalia; order Dasyuromorphia; family Dasyuridae; genus Sminthopsis; species Sminthopsis crassicaudata. The sequence goes on along the minus strand of NC_133623.1, from coordinate 1,873,719 downwards.
AGGAAGGGAATGAGGGAGAGGGGAGACGGGAGAAAGACAGAAAGGAGAGAAGCAAAGACAGAGAATGGACACAAAAAGAGAGAAGAGAAGGAGACAGGGGAGAGGGGATGTGTGGGAAAGAGGCAGGAGAGAGACAGATATACACAGAGGACAGAAAGAGAGACAGAGACACAGACAGAGGTGAGACAGAGACACAGACAGAGGTGAGACAGAGACACAGACAGAGGTAGAGAGATGCAGCAGATTCCATGGGGCCCGGCGCAGCACATGCTCGTGGCTCCTGGGCTCCCAGGACCAGCGCCAGCCTTGCTGGATGACTTGGGCCACACGGACTGGGGGGATTCAGGAACTGATCAGACCCATCACTGTATCCCAGAAGCAGCAGTAACAAACAGCAAACGATAAACTTCCCAAGAACAAAATGAGCAGGAGGACATACCCGGCAGGTCTGGCTAGGGGGCGCTCTGTCTAAAAACTGCCTGGGCATTTGAGCAGCTACAAGCACAAGGAAGGAAGGTAACCAAGTGGGACCTTATCCCTCATTGAGCTAGACGAGACCCCTAATTTTCAGAGGAGGAGACTGAGGCAAGGACAGGCTTAGTCACTGGTGCAGTAAGCATCTGAGGCGGGATTGAAATCCAGGCCTGACTTGGGTGATGCTGCCTTTGATCTCTGCCCTGGCCAGAACCCATCAGCTCTGAGAACCACGTTTTAGGAAGGCCACGGAGGCCACGCAGGGCCACAAAGCACCCAGAGAGGAGAGTGATCCGAAGGACCGTCAAGGGGAGGGAGGAGGAGGGAAGTCTCGGGGTGTTCAGTGGCCAAACCTGAAACAGAGTGATGTCAACACAAGTGCCCAAGTCCGCTTTCAGGCCGGCCCCCGGGATGCGCCAGTCACAGAGCTAAGTCCGAAGGCAAAGGGCTCACTGTTCCGGTTGGCTGCTCATTTGGCCCGTGAGCTGCCAGTAAGGGGCCACCTGTCTGGCCCAGGAAGCCCTCGGTGGCCACGGCTGTCACCCCCCAAGGAGACAGAGACTGATTGGAGAGGGGCCGGGGACTTTCTCAGTGGAAGGCTCCTTGGCACCCAGGCAAGGAGAATCCGGATTTTTGATCATTGTGGACAAAAAGATGTCTACAGTATAACTGCCTGTCCTCGGCCATATTCTGAGCTCGGCCAGAAAGAGCCGCGGGAGGTTCCTTTCCCACGGGTCTTTGGGATGCAATGATGGGACCGTCAGGGTTCTGGATCTGGGCCTTCCGACCTCTCAGTAAAATGAGAGGATTGGCTAGCTGATCTCTAACTGAGGTGTCTTTGGCAGGGAAGGATGACTACAAGAAAGGGAAGCAGCACTTATATAGCGCCTACTGCATGCCAGGTGCTGGGCCTAGTACTTTTTATAGATATTATCTCATTTGTTAATTTCTTTGTTCCCCACCAGCTGCATCATGAACATCCCCTCCCCCCAAGATAAGCTTACCACGGCCAGGCAAATGGTCCCCACTTGCCTGCTGGAGGTCTCCCTCCTCCTCGCACTCAGTTGCCTCTCCTCTTCCATTGGAGGGCTGGGAAAGGAGTGGGGAAGTCCTCCCAAAGCCGCCCTTCAGAGAGGGCTCACCATGGGCCAGCTCATTTCATTCCCTTGGGTTTCACTTGGCTTTCCCACCTTTTCTTCTCCCTATAAGCTTGAGAGCTACTTCGGGAGTGGCCCACAGGAGGCACTTAACATTTACGCTGTTCCTCACAGGCCCCATTTGGGGTCCCCATTTGGCCATGTGGAGACTGAGGTGGCTCGAGATTATGAGGTCCCACAATTTGAACTTGAGCAGCTCTTCTTGATTGCAGGTCTAGCACTCTACGTGCTCCCATTACCGCTCTCACAGCCAAGCTCAGGCGGGAGCTCTCTTCCTCATCACTTCAAGAATCATTCCTATAGCAGCTAGTGGCGCAGTGCATAGAGCACCAGCTCTGAAGTCAGGAGGACCCGAGTTCAAATCTGACCTCAGACACTTAACACTTCCTAGCTGTGTGACCCTGGGCAAGTCACTTAACCCCAATTGCCTCAGCAAAAATAATAATAATAATTCCTACTTCAACACAGAGAAACCCTTGTTTTCAGCCTGGCCCCCATAGGTGTCATTGTAAAGAAGATCTAGACGCTCCCCAACAACAACGGCCATCATGAATCACTAATGCCTGCTGGCCTTTCCCAGTTGCCCCCCTCCCTGGCCATCCACAGGAAAGTGAACCCTCGGGACCCCAGGTGCCCACCCACCATCACCCATGGGTAGAACACTGGTCTGTTTCCAGCCTGGTCCTTAAGGACTTGTGTTAACACAAGCCACTCAAAGGAAAAACTCCTTGGATAACAAGCTGGACATCCCCACCAACGACCAACCAGCGAGCAAATAAGCCCGTGAGCCCCAGCAATGGCACTCCCTCCCTCTCCCCCAGAGAACCCCCAACAGCTGACAGCTGTCCCGAGAGCGTTCTTTCCTCTCCAGGACCTGCAGCCTTGCTTCCCAAGGCTATCCCTGAGGGGAGCGCTGCTTATGGGAGCTGGAGGGCACCAACGCCAATTGCTAACCAGCTGCCTGCAAGAGGCAAGGCCCAGTGTTTTACCATCACCCCATGTAATCTCCTTCTCTAAAATGTGATTTTCTCCTGTTGGGGTTTGCTTGGGGTCTCTGGAGGTAGCCTTAGTTTCAGTTCAGTAATGACCACAAGTATAGCCAGGGGTTAAAGTCCAAATCCTTTTCTTGTCTCCTTGAGACTTATAGGACCTGATGCTGAGGGAAGTGAGCAGAACCAGGAGATCATTATACACTTCAGCAGCAATACTGTATGAGGATGGATTCTGATGGACGTGGCTATCTTTGACAAAGAGAAGATCTAATTCAGTTACAAGTGATCAATGATGGACAGAATCAGCTACACCCAGAGAAGGAACTCTGGGAAATGAGTGTCAACTGTTTGCACTTTTGTTTTTCTTCAGGTAACTTTTACCTTCCGAATCCAATTCTTCCTGTGTAACAAGAAACTCAGTTGTGCACACATAGATTGTATCTAGGACATAAGGTAAGACATTTAACACGTATGGGACTTCCTGTGTGTGGAGGGAAGGAGGGAAAATTCGGAAGAGAAGGGAGTGCAAGGGATAATGTAAAAAATCACCCATACATATGTACTGTCAAAAAAAATGTCATAATTATAATAAAATAAAATAAAAAATGTTATAATTATAATAAAAGTTCTAATAAAATAAAAATGTTATAATTATAAAATAAAAAAATAATTAAAAAAAGAATGCATCAGAAGTATTAAAGTCTGCAGTGAAGGTATAAAAAAAAAAGGCTTGTGTCCTTCACTCAGGGCTGGGCTAGTTTTTCTGGAGGCCTCTCTCTCCCCTTGGTTCCAAGAGCTCGTGCTCCCACCTGCCTTCTCTGGCTGCTGAATCTCCCCGCCTGAACCCTGGCCTCTGAATCTCGCCAGGTTCCTAGGGTTTGTGCTTCAGCCTCCAGTCACCACAAAGGGGGAAGATGGGATGAATCTGTCTCAGCCTCTGGGCGCTTGCTTGTCCTCTCTGGCCCTGAGAGCTTTTCGCTTATATGCCCCACACTGAGTATACACGAATCATGATGTCATGAGGAAACCACTAGGTGTTGTAGGATTAAGTCAGTGCTAACCTAGATTTAACCATTGTCTCCTCAATTCCACTTGGCACCACAATCCCAGCCCAGCTTTCGTGCTGTGTCCCCTCCAGCTGCCAGTGAGAGGAGTGGTTGTACCCCCGCCACCACACTGGAGAGTCGGAAAGCTCGAGTGTCCCAGGACTGGCACTGTTTCCCCCACAAGTCTAGCCCTTATGTCCACAGTGCTAAGGGAGTCTCCTAGAGGTAATAGGGAATCCTGGATTTGAGGCGCAGGGCGCATTTCCAAGGAGAATGTATTGGAGAGGGGACAATGCAGAATGGAGGCTCGGGACAGAGCCTGGGCCACAGGCGGTCGATCTGGGAGCTCTCGGCATCGGGAATGCTAAGGGATGGGGACCCCAACTCCCACTAACGAGCAAAGCCCACAAAGGGGAGCGGGGGGGGCCCCTTTGAAGAAAATGCCTGACTGAACAGTGACTGCCAAAGTGGGAGGCAGCTGGAGATGGGAGCGGGAGAGCGCCTGGCCTGGGCTGGGGAAGACGAGCTGAAATGCAACTTCAGGGTAGCTCTGGGCAAGTCATCTCACCCTGTGCCTCAGTTGTCTTATCTGCAAAACGCATGTTGTTTCTCCCCTTAGATCAGCAGCTTCTTGAAGGCAGGCCTGCCTTGGGCCTCTTTTATGCAGCATGGGAGAGACCTGGCCAAAGTTTTCTGGAAAAAGATCTGGGGATATGAGTGGCCCGCGGGGTCAGCAAATCAGGCGTGGGAGGCAGCAAAAAGAGCCCCTGAGAGTTGGGGCTCCCTCAGGGGAGCATGGGGAGGTGAGAGGTTGGAGCCCCGTTTGGGGCGGTCCACCTGGAGGACCTTGTTGCCATCCAGGAGAAAGGGGCTCTGCACCAGGGATGCTAAAAAGCAGGAGCCCACAATCAGGACTCCACCCACACAGCTCGGCACAACTGGGGGAGACATGGACTGACCTGTGGGGACTCTGGCGGAGCTGGAGGAGCCAGCCCCAGGGGGTCCTGCCCATCCTGTCTCCGTGGTGCCCACTGGGTCTCCCTTTTCCCTCCTCCTCTCCAGGCTTGCCCTCCCCGCTCTCCCACCCTCCCTATTATAGGATTTCATCTCCATGGAAATATCACGGGATCCTTCATCCTCAAGCCTGAGGTACTTCCTGCCAAAAATACCCACTGAGGTAAGTGACCCAAGGCCTGCTTTTACACCTGGATTAGTGGAACCCCAAGAACCTGAGGTGACCCATGTGAGATGATCACGTGGGTGACGTGGGGGGGCATCAGGGAGCAGAGGCCCACGAAGTCCAAGCTGGAGGGGGCTGCCTTGGAAAATGGCAGCCCCAAGACTCTGAGCAGAAAAGGAAACTGAGATCTTGAGAGAGCTAGCGTAGCCTTTTCCTCCAGCTCAACTGAGTCCGCAGCTGGGTTTCCCTCAGAAAGAGACCAAAGGACTTCCTCATTTCCAACAGCCTTCCTAGCAGTCACATGGCACCCCCAAGGTGCTCCCAGCTGGCTTGCTTAGAATCCTCCAGCAGGCCTCCACCCAGGGCTGGCCACTAGGTGGCACTAGAGCAACCTCTCCCTGGTCCTTCGTCAGTACCCACACTGCCCCCTCTGGGCCTTCTCAGCCCCGTGGTCTCCCATTGCTTGACCATGGTGCACATGAGCTTTCTGGGAAATCAGAAGGGATTTCATATCCAGGAGATGTCACAAAGCTGGGGGGCACAGAGATCGCAACTGGCAACCGTTGAACAGGCCAGGATTGGTACCCTTGTTCGGAGGCCCATGGGCACGGGCCCAACCAAGCTTCAGGAGGGAAGGCGAGAAACGGCAAGGCTGCTTCAGGGTGCCATCTTCAAGGGGCTTCTTCCTTTGGGGATCTGAAGCAGCTTGGGGCTCTTCCACCTCCTCCCTAGCAGCAGGAAGCCAGAAGCAAATCCACACAACACACAGGGAACCCCAGAGAACTTGCTACCCTTGCCCCAGCCCTGAGCAGGGTCTTCACCTCCACCAGTAAGGACAGAGGCTCATAGCAAAGGGCTTTGGCCTGGGAGCCACATGGCTCTGAGGACAACCTATGAGTTCCAAAGTGTGAGCTAGGGATTCAAGAGAGGTCCAAGAAATTAGGGGCGGGAGGAAGGGGGTAACATGGATTTACAGGGTGTCTGAAAGCAAGACAAATGACATCTGTCCTTCCCTGCTTACAGACACAAGGACACAAGGCGGCTGGGAGAGGGCGCCAGATGGTCCTGGCCAAGATGGAGCCAAGTCCTCATGACCTGTTTGCTTCCTCACTGGCTGCAGAGGCCCCCCCCCAGAGCACAGAGGGGCACTGGGGCTGCTGACTATAATTTCCTGTCTCTGTGCTTCTAGAGAGACTGCTGGTTGTATAGAGAAAGCCGGAAAAATGAGAGAGACACAGAGACAGAGATAGACAGAAAGGCAGAGAGACAGAGAGAGAGACAGACAAACAGAAAAACAGACACAGAGAGTCAGAGAGATAGAGATGGAGAGAAAGACAGAGACAGAGACAGACAAAAACACACACCGAGACGGAGACAGACAGAAACAGAAAGACAGAGTCAAAGACAGAGACATACAGAGAAACAAAGAGACAGAGACAGACAGAGAGACAGAAACAGAGAGAGACAGAGACAGAGACAGAGACAGACAGAGACAGAGACAGACAGAGAGACAGAGAGACAGAAACAGAGAGAGACAGAGACAGAGACAGAGACAGACAGAGACAGAGACAGACAGAGAGAAGGCAGAAAAAGGAGAGAAAGAGAATCCAACACTGCCCACAGCCAGCCATGGGTCCTCACCAGAAGTGCCCAGGAAGCCACAAAATATGTGTCCATAAATCCAAGCCCCCAGTGGTGACATGGCCCCCTCCCCCCCCACATTTCCCCAGGTCCCCTTGGAGTGCCCCGGATCTCCAGCCGGGCTGTGTGGAGAGCACCTAGGGGAGGAGGCCTGCTCCCCTCCCTCCCCCCGGCCCTGCCTTGCACAAAAAACGACCACACACACTCTATTTAATCAACTATTTAATCAACTATAAACAATAGACCTGTACACTATACAGTATAAAGTTTTCTAAAAGTCTATACAAATCAAACAGTAATCACAGGAAAAAAATTGTACTTAATTTTATTTCTTTCATTGAAGAGATCCCTGGGAAAAGGGTTGTGCCTGAGACCAGGAGGTGGAAAGACCTGGGGGGAAGGGTTGTGCAGAGTAGGGGAGTTAGCCTTTTAGCCCCAAGAAAACACCTGTAGATAAGAGGGGCTGCCTCTGGAGGTAGTGAGCTCCCTGTCACTTCCAGTGTTTGAGCAGAGGCTGGACTAACCACCTTTCAGGGAAATGAAAGGCGGGCCACCCACTTGGGATTCCCTCCAAGAGCTTACACCCCTTCCTAGGGGCAGGGAAATCCTTCTGGCTCTGAGCCCAGAAGAAGAACGGTACAGAGAAGGCCCAGGGAAGCATCTGGAGACCAAGAAGTGGAGCCCACCTGGCACGAGCACAGAGACACAGCCCAAACAGGCAGGGGCCACCCAGGCGCCCATTGCCGGGTGTCAGTCGGCGCCTCTCAGCTGCCTCGAGGCCCAGCTTGGCAACATCAGCCCTCATCCCAGGAGCCGGGACCAGAGAGCAGCCAAGTGGCCCATTTTCCCACACCCACCTGCACTAACAAAGGCTCCACAGAAACAAGTCAAAGCCAAACGCTCACAAGAAGGGTCAAATGTCAGAACCCACCACGCCGGGAGCAACAGAGTGATGCTCTGTCTGGCTCGTGACAACAACATCCCCCAAGTTCTGAGTTCAGATCATCCCGACACCTGAGGAGGCTGGCTCTATTATCCTGCAAGATGCCCCTCACCCCCAGCCAACTGCCACTCCCCCCAAGCACCTGCCAAAATGTGCTTAGGAAACATAAGCTCACTTTAACATTGGAACCAGAAAAGGAACGACAGAGTTCTTCCGGAGCCAAGGACAAAGCCTCGGCCCTCGCTCAGTCTTGTGGGCCTTGGCGTGAAGCACCAGGCATGGCATAGCCCTGAGGGACCTGATGGCATGAACTTGGGGTTCCCAAGTTCCTGGGTCTGGAACTTGCCAGTCTCTGAAGACAAGTGGGGGGGAAGTCACCCTAATGGTGTGAATGGACCCCCTAATGGAGTCACATTAGGGAACTCTCTCCTTCAGCTCCTCGCTACGCCTACAAGTCAGCTCAGAGAGCAGGCCCTTGACACCCCTCAACTAGGAACATTTCCTTGGAGGTTGGGAAGCAGCTACAGTCCCTGTAGAACCCAAAGCACTGGTTGTGAATACAGTTCTTATCCCTGGTCACATGATTCGCAGCCCCTTGAGGAGAAGCGGAAGACAAGGCAGGAAAATGCATCAGGCCCGGCCTTTCGGGCCAACTGAAACGGGGAGCCCTCAGTGCAAAAGGCACGTGAGAGGCCGGGGCCCAGCTGAACCCAGCTAAGTCCCCAAGATCCCCATACCAAGGAAACCCCAACACCAGAAAGCCCCTGGTAGGTAGGGGGCAAAGCACCCAACTGGAAACAAAAGCAGGCAAAAGGTGGCAAGAAAAGCTAAGTGGCCAGCGGGACCTTCCAGCAAGGATGGCTCCAGCTTGGGGGCCCCTGAAAAGGGAAAGGGGAACGGTTAGTGGGAGAAAACACATCCTGCTGCCCTCTTGCTCAGGAGGGCAAGGGAGGCGGGACTTGCCAGTGGTGGCAATGGCGGCGGCGACAGCCAGTAGTCTGTGCATAAGAGGAGGTGGAGAGGCTCCAGAAATTGCTGTCATTTATCTCCTTCACCCTCCTCGGGGGGTTGGGACAAGGCCAGAGCATGGGGGCTCGTGCCACCCACTTTGCTCTATTTTCCTACATTTTACAGGCCTTCCCTGCGTGACTCAGCTAATGTCCGAAATATTGTCTGCTGGTGTATTGGGAAACACTGTTTCTAAACGAACCCCGCTGGCCTGACAGTAAGAAGGCAGCAGAGGCTCACTCAGCATCCAAGTCCATTGGCAGGGAAGTGGGCAGCAGGAAGTACCCTGAAGGAGCTGCCAACTGGTCGTCTGGGTTCCACTGCTGGGGCTCAGCCTTGGAGAAAGATCCCAGGGAACTTGCCAGTTTCCTGGGAAGAAAAGTACCTGATCACCCAGCAGCCCCTAGCCCTGCCAGAAGCTGCCAGCTAGTCCGGAAGCAAGGCCGTGCTCGCCTGCTTATGACCTCTCTTGGCCAAAGGCCTTCCAGTCCTGGGGCATGGCAGCCTCAACTAAGTCACCGTGGATGGCAACTCCCCAGGCTTTGCTTGAACCCAGCAGCTTGCTGCTTCTGGGCAACAAGCTCGGGGTCCGGGACTGGGTGGAGTGGGTACGGGCACAGGAAGGAGGGAGGGAGCTCAGTAGAGGGGAAAAAACCTGGGCAATGACAAATTACTTTGCACTCATGTCCCTCAAGGGCCTACATGGGAGAAGGGGGTATAGGAAAGTTACCGGCTGACTCACTCCAAACACTGATCCGAAGCAGGGCAAGAGCTGGGTAGAAGGTGGAACAACAGGAAGGAAAAAGAAACAACAGGAAAGAAGAGAGAAAACAGGGTTAGCTCAGATGTGAGCTCACAGCTTCTGTTCACTTGTGGCTGTGTTCAAAGGCGTGGCCACAGCCATGGAAGCCACCCACTGTGGGCCGAATCCCCGCCTAGATACCAGCGAGGCCAGGCCCGGGGCCTAGGGAGCATTGAGCTCCCCAGTTCAGCCTCCTCACTCTCCCTCTAGGTGCCATCCTGACCCCCTCCTGGCCGCACCGCCAAAGCAGAGGGTCTCATGGTGGAAGCGGTGGCTGATGATGGCGGTAGCAATGACTGTGGCATGGGACGAGGAAAAGGAAGAGGGGAGGGGGGAGGGAGGAGGGGAAGGAAAAGGAAGAGGAGGAGGAGAAGAAAAGGATGAGGAGGAGAGGCAATAAAGAACAGGAGAGGAGGGAGGAGAGGAGGTGGCGGCAACCAGGCTCACATCATGATATGCCGCCGCCGGTGAAGGGCCAGGTGGTCTGAACGGGAGAAGCTTCGGTCACAGTCCGAGCAGTGGAAGGGTTTGATGCCCGTGTGCTTGCGGAAATGCCGGGTCAACTCATCTGAGCGAGCGAATTTCCAGGTGCAGCCTTCCCAGGTGCATTTGTATGGCTTCTCTCCTGGAATGGGGACACAGCAAGGAAGCAGGTGTGAGCAGGGATGAACATACACGACATGGGGAAGAGCTCCTTCCTGAACCTCCCCAAGAAGCCTCTGCCTGAGGCCAAGCAGCTAATGAAACAAAAAGGTAGAGCACTATCTGCATCCTGGCCGTCTCTTTGCTATCATCCTTCCTATAGTTGACAGTCATATTCCTCCCAAAAAAAATCCACCATCTCCCAGCTGAACCCATTTCAATATGGTGACATACAGGTTACTCAGGGAGCTGCTGGGTAACCGATGCATTGTCCGCCAATCTGCGTTGGGAAAAGGAGTTTGGGAAAGTACAATGGGAGTGCCCAATGGGGTTGAACTTGTAACAGTCCAAATTAGAGCCAGGCAGCAGGGTGGGAAGCATGCTGACTTTGGACAAGAAGAGGACAAGCAATAAGAGACAGCTTCCACCAACTGAAAAGGTGCTAAGAGAAAGTGGCTGTTGTCACGTGGTCAAGGCCACAGACAAGTACAGATAAGCTCTGGACAGGATAATAGAAAATAAAAAGAAAAGTATTCAAATTAAGAGAGGATGGGAAAGGTCACCTGTAGATGATAGGATTCGGACTGGCAAAACCAAAAAAAAAAAAAAAAAAAAAAAAAAAAAGGTGAGTCATTTGATCAGCCCATCCCTCCTAGCTCGAGGAGACAGAAAGGTCTGTGGACACCAGGACAGAGGGCCGACCAGGCACCTGAGCAGGGAGTACTGGGGCAGAAAGAGATCCCAGAGAATTCCTAAACTACTGCTTCTGGCACCTCTGCCCCCTACTGTACAGTTCTGGTTTCAGATCCAGGATAGAGACGAGGAGGAGGTTGTGAATATTGGCCCTACCTGTATACCGAGCAGGAAGCAAGTTCCAGAACCATAGCTGTGGGACTCTGAACCCAGGAACAGAGCAGGGTCTCAATTCTAGCCTTTAGCCCAGCATGTAAGCCTAAAGTAGAATAACCAGGATAGGGGTCCCAGACCAAAGCAGAGACAGAAATTCAGCCGATCCAAACCTGAAGAACCTCTCCATGAGCTAATAGTGACTGAGTCCAGCAGCCATCTATAGAAACTAAACCACACCTGAGCCACAGAACTCTGGCTGGGAGGACAGGGAGCAGCCTCCTCCCCAGATCACAGCACTTCAGAAGTACCAAAACATGCAGGCCCCCACACTGAGCGGGGAAATCAGCAGAACGAATTATAAAAGGAGGCAAGCTCAGGCCAGCCCTTCCCCAGAGAAGTGGGGCAGAGCTCGGCCTTAATATCATGTCTAAAGTCAGGAAACAAGCTGGAAGAATGAGGAAATAAAAGAACATAATCATGCAGAGCTAGTACAGGGAAAGGAGCACTCAAATGGAAAAGAAGAGAAAAACCATTTAAACAAGTACCTACTATGTACCAAGCTGTACCTGTGTTAATTGCCATTTTTAAACCCTAGCAAGTAGTGCTATTATTATCTTCATTTTATAGCTGAAGAAACTGGGGTTAAACAGAGATAAAATGACCTGTCCAGGGTCACACAGCTAGTGTCTGAAGCTGAATTTGAACTCAGGATTTCCTGACTTCAGAATCAATGATCTCTTTACTGTAGTGCCTCCCTCTCCCCTCAGCTATCTTAAGTTCAACATACAAACCCAGAAGAAGAGAATGACTTGAAAACATCTACAAGCAAAGCCTCAGAGAGAAATACACTGGGACACACTACCAACAAGAATTCCTAGAAGAAAATGAAGTTTGAGAAAGAGCAAAAATAATTTTTTTCAAACCCAAATAAATAAATAAAAATAAATAAAGGGAAAAATGGGAAAAGAAGAGAGAATTAAGGAAGAAAGCTATAAAAAGAGAAGTAACAGCTTAGAAAAAATATAAAAAGCTCAGTGAATAAAATAAGTCCTTGAAAATTAAAATTGGCCAAATGGAAGCCAATAACTCCATGAGATATTCAGAAATAATAAAAACAAATTCAAAAGACCAAAAAAAAAAAAAAAAAACCAGAAGAAAATGTGAAATGTCATATTAGGAAATACAAATGACCTGGAAAATAGCTCAAGAGATAAGAATCATTGGTCCACTTGAAAGACAAGAACAAAAAATAGACTCTATATATATATATATATCTCTCTCTCTATATATATATATATATATATATATATATATATATTTTTTTTTTTTTTTTTTTTTTTGGCTGGGGCAATTGAAGTTAAGTGACTTGCCCAGGATCATACAGCCAAGAAGTGTTAAGTGACTGAGGCCACATTTGAATTCAGGTCCTCCTGATTTCAGTGCTGGTGCTCTATCTACTGCTCCACCTAGCTGCCCCCTAGACCTCATATTTCAAAAAAAGTCATAAAAGAAAACTGCCCAGATATCTTAGAATCAGAAGGCAAAGTAGAAATTGAAAGAATCTACCAGCTGCCTCCTGAAATAAACTCCAAATCTCATGGGAAAACCAGAATTCCCAGGTTTTCAAGAAAACCAACCTTCCAAATGAAGTGGATGAATATTTAAAAAAAGAAAACATAAATTGTCCAAACGAGAGGACCAGCAAATAGAATATTTAAATAAGTGTGTCTTTAAAAAAAAATAAATCGAATAAGCCATAAGTGAATTCCTCTGCATCTTCCCCAAAAGTAAGATTAAATGGATTAACAAATGAATTTTACCAAATACTTAAAAGAATAACTCCAATATCATATAATCTGTTTTTTAAAAATAGTCAAGGTCACGAGTCTTCCAAAATTCCTTTTGTAATTCAAATATGTTCTTGATACCTAATTCAGGAATAGTTACAACAATGAAACAAAAGTATAAATCAATTGCCCTAATGAATATGGATGCAAAATTTTAAAATAAAATATTAGCCAGGAGATTACAGCAATATCTCACAAAGGTCCTACATTGTGATCAGGCTGAATTTATACTAAGCATCCAGGGCTGGCTCAATATTGGGAAAATTATTGGCATAATTAACCATATTAATAACAAATATGATAAAAATCATATGATTGCTTTAAGAGATGCAGAAGAAGGTTTTGGTAAACCATAATCAATACAATAGAAAACAGAAGAATAAACAATTTCCTTAAAATGTTAAGTGGTATCCATCTAACACCAAAAGTCAGAATTATCTATAATGAGTACAGGCTAGAAGCCTTTCCAATAAGATCAGCAGTAAAGTGAGGATGTCCATTATCACCATAACGACCATTACTATTCAATTGGGCCTTGAAATGTCAGCTACGCCAAGAAAAGAAAATGAAGGAATAAGCAGAGGCAAAGGAACCAAACTATCACTTTTTGCAGATGATATCCTGCCTTAAAGAATGGTAGAAAGTAAACATTGTGAGTAACACTCATATGGCACTAGATAGTTGAGATGTAGATGAGGGCAGATGGGGAGTGTGATAGGCAGCTATGGCACAGTAAACAGAGCACTGGGCCTAGAGTCAGGAAGATCTGATTTCAAATCTGGCCCACAGACATCTGCTAACTATGTGACCCTAGGCAAGTTATTTAACCTTTTTTTTGCCATGGTTCCTTCATCTGCAAAATGGGGATAATAACAGCACCTACCTCCCAGGGTTGTTGTGAGGATCAAATGAGATATTTGTAAAGTACTTACCACAGTGCTGGGCACAATAAATGCTTGTTTTATTCTGGAGAGAATTTTGGATCTGTGGCCAAAGGGCTATAAAATTGTGCACACCCTTTGATCCAGCAGTTTCACTACTGGGTCTATGTCCCAAAGAGATCATAAAAGAAGAAAAAAGGACCCATGTGTGCAAAAATATTGATAGCAGCTCTTTTTGTAGTGGCAAGGACCTAGAACTGAGTGGATCATGAGCAGAATGATTTCAGAAAAACCTGAAAAGACTTGCGTGAACTGATGCTAGGTGAAGCAAGCAGAAGCAGGAAAACATTGTACACGGGAACCACAAGATCATGTGGTGATCAAATATGATAGACTTAGCTCTTCTCATTAATTCAGTGATGCAAAAAAATTCTGAGAAACTGCCATCCACATCCGGAGAGAGAATATGGAGATTGAATGTGGATTTAAATGTATTGTTTTCACCTTTTTTTTCTTGTGTTGTTTTCCTGTTTTTCATGTTTTTTTCCCTTTTGATTTTTCTCTCCCAATATAACTCATATGAAAATATAGGAAAAGTGTGGAATAGGTGAGGTCCAAAGGACAAAATAATCAATAACTTTAATAATCTAGTGTTTGACAAACCCAAGGACCCCAGCTTTTGGGATAAGAATTCAATGTTTGACAGAAATTGCTGGGAAAATTGGAAATTAATATGGCAGAAAGTAGGCATTGACCCACACTTAACACTGGTCAGGTCAAAATGGATTCATGACCTAGGCATAAAGAATGAGATTATAAATAAATTAGAGGAACATAGGATAGTTTGCCTCTCAGGCTTGTGGAGGAGAAAGGAGTTTGTGACCAAAGGAGAACTAGAGGTCATTATTGATCACAAAGTAAAAAACTTTGATTATATCAAATTGAAAAGTTTTTGTACAAACAAAACTAATGCAGGTAAGATTAGAAGGGAAACAATAAACTGGGAAAACATTTTTACGTTTAAGGGTTCTGATAAAGGCCTCATTTCCAAAATATATAGAGAACTGACTCTAATTTATAAGAAATCAAGCCATTCTCCAATTGATAAATGGTCAGAGGATATGAACAGACAATTCTCAGATGAAGAAATTGAAACTATTTCTAGCCATATGAAAAGATGCTCTAAGTCATTTTTAATCAGAGAAATACAAATTAAGACAACTCTGAGATACCACTACACACCTGTCAGATTGGCTAGAATGAAAGGGAAAGATAATGTGGAATGTTGGAGGGGATGTGGGAAAACAGGGACACTGATACATTGTTGGTGGAGTTGTGAATACATCCAGCCATTCTGAAGAGCAATTTGCAACTATGCTCAAAAAGTTATCAAACTGTGCCTACCCTTTGATCCAGCATTGCTGTTATTGGGATTATATCCCAAAGAGATCTTAAAGAAGGGAAAGGGACCTGTATGTGCAAGAATGTTTGTGGCAGCTCTTTTTGTAGTGGCTAGAAGCTGGAAACTGAGTGGATGTCCATCAATTAGAGAATGGCTGAATAAGTTGTGGTGTATGAATATTATGGAACATTATTGTTCTGTAAGAAATGACCAACAGGGTGATTTCAGAAAGGCCTGGAGAGACTTCCATGAACTGATGTTGAGTGAAATGAGCAGGACCAGGAGATCGTTGTACGCTTCAACAACAATACTATATGATGATCAATTCTGATGGACGTGACCATTTTCAACGATGAGATGAACCAAATCAGCTCCAATAGAGCAGCAAGGAACTGAACCAGCTACACCCACTGAAAGAACTGGGAGATGACTAGGAACCACTCCATAGAATTCCCAATCCCTCTAAATTTGTCCTCCTGCATTTTGGATTTCCTTCACAGGCTAATGGTACACTGTTTCAAAGTCCAATTCTTTTTTGTACAGCAAACCAACTGTTTAGACATGCATACATATATTGTATTTAATTTATACTTTAACATATTTAACATGTATTGGTCAACCTGCCATCTGAGGGAGGGGGAAGGAGGGGAAGAACTGGAACAGGGGTTTGGCAATTGTCAATGTTGTAAGGTTACTCATGCATATATCTGGTAAATAAAAACTATTTAAAAAAAAAGAAAATATGGAAAAAGTAAATGTACATATGTAACCTAAACAAATACAATTTAAAAATAAATGCTTGGTTCTTCCTTCCTCGGTTCCAATCCTACCCCTGTTATACCATATGACTATGGGCAAGGACTTTTGGAGTCTGGTTTCTACATATGTCAGATAAGTCCGTCAAATATGAACCATAATGCCTATAGTTCCTTCCTTTGAAGGGCTACTGCTGTAAGGCTCCCTGGAGATGCTCTATGTAAAGCTCCATGGGAATATCCCAACAGTTTTCTCCTTCATAGTACTGTCAGGGAGAAATCTCATACTTTTCTAAACAAAAGCACTTGAAAAACCAGATCCCCAGTGGTAACCACTACTCATGCTTCCATGCATGCTGCCTGGACCCTCACTGGGACAGGGAAATCCTTTTACTCTTCCCTGATCCACTCTTCCAGCCCATTCCCACTCTGCACAGAGGCTATCATAAACCTCTTCTCTTAAGCCCACAAGCCTGACCCTTTCTTTCCCTCTCAACAAGAGACCACCTTCTACTTCACTGGGAAACATTGAGGCTATTTTTTTTCTCTCCTCCCCAATCATACCTTTCAAGCTATGCAAGTACTGCTCCCTGCCTCCTCTGTTCCTTTTCCCCAAGATTCTGAGGATCACATGGTCCTTTTCCTCCCCAAAGGGAACCTATTCACTTGGGTCTTTGCTCCTTGTTCCCTTTAGTCTCTTATGGCAGCTGGTCCCATCAATCATTTCTTTGTCTCTGTCTCTGGTGTCTCTCTCTCTCTCTCTCTCTCTCTCTCTCTCTCTCTCTCTCTCTCTCTCTCTCTCTCTCTCTCTCTCTCTCTCTCTCTCCCTCTCTCCCCCTCTCCCTCTCCCTCTCCCTCTCCCTCTTCCCCCATCTCTCTCTCTCCCTCTCCCCTCCATTTCTCTTTGTCTCTGTTTCTGTGTGTCTCTGTCTCTCTCTATTTTTGTATCTCTGTCTATCTCTGTCTCTCCCCTAACTTTCAGTTTCATTTTATCTACTAGCTATCTACTATCACAGACATACAAGTCTCACAATAGATGGAAATGAAAGAAAATTGTTACCTCAACTTTGTTTTTGCTTAATGATACGCTGCCTAAAATGAGAACCCAGTGAAATAGATGCACACTTATAAAAAACTAAGGTGCCCAGATGAACAGAACAGGAAAAGGAAAACTTAAACAACTGATCTCAGGGAAAAAAAGACAAAAAAACTTGAGAAAGCTGCGGAGGAGGAAGTTTCTCCCCCCACCACCTTCGCTTCAACAGGGTTATGAGAGAATTGTATGGAACACACAAAGGACATTATTATCAAAAACAGGGAAAGAAAGTTCTTCTGAGGCAAATGTGATCCTGATATAGCAAAAAAGCCCCAGAGAACCAAGGAAAAAATCTCCATGGGGGTCAGCGTGGATTGTGGTCCACAAAGGAAGGCTTGATTTCACATTTGAAAAATGATAAATATAACAGATCATATTAACAACTAAAA
>NC_133623.1:1741615-1854115 GCF_048593235.1 Sminthopsis crassicaudata | reverse complement strand
GGAGGCCTGCCTTCTCGTGCCCTTCCTACTCTCAAAAACTACTTACTGCTCACTGAAGGGAGCCTTCACATACAAGCTTTCTTTTTCTGAGGGAAACCTACTTAAGACTCACTCACCTGAGCAGGGATGATGGAAGAGGGCAGGGAAAGAACAGGATAGGATGAGATGACTGCCATTAAATTTGGAGTTGACTAAAGGATCCGATGGGTTCATCTCGGGCACCTGCTAACAGGGAGCTCAGTAGGTAAAGTGCAGGGTTTGGAATTGGGAAGACTCATCTTCCTGAGTTCCAATATGGCCTCAGAAACTTCCTAGCCCTGGGCAAGTCACTTCACCTGGCTTGCCTCCATTCTGTCATCCGTCAAATAAGCTGGAGAAGAAAATGGCGAACCGCTCTGAGATCAAGGCCAAGAAAACCCCCAGTGGGGCCCCAGAGAGTTGGACACAAGTGAAAAATGACTGAATGCTTCAAAGTACTTTCTTCTTCCCCTCAGTCACATCTCTAGAAACCCAGTCTCCCAATTGCTCAGGAACAAAAGTCCAGCTCCCTGTATAACCCAGCGCTCTCCTCTATGGCCCTCCCCAGCACCCCTTTCCCCTGCCTGGAAAATATTGCAGAGAGTGGCTGAGAAATCCCATTTGTTAGTCCCAGCAGGGTGGGAATGTCACTCATCGGAGCCTCGGGGTCGCTTTCACCCTGGGCAACCCCACGCTGACTTCCCACCTCTTCCTCATGGGACGTCGATAAGTGTTTGCCGAGGGACTGAACGAACCATTGATTGTCTGCTGCCAAGGGAGTGCCCAAGAGGTAGTGAATGGAACCTGGGCCTCCTTGATCCGGGCCCCGGGCTCCCTCTGAGGCCTGCTCGTTCAGATTAGCAGCTGGGGAGGGAGAGGGCAAGGTGAACGGCTGGCCATATTCCACAACCACTACTGGTACATCAAGGAGATGCTTCTTTTTTTAAACCTCGCCCTGGCTACTGTGGCCACTCAGTGTCAAGAAGGCAGCAAATAAAGGAGGAAGAATCGCCAGGATGTGGAAAGGCATACCTGGAAGCCCCAGAGGGCAGCTGGATGGGCCAGTGGATAGAGCCAGGAGGACCTGAGTTCAAATCCGGCCTCAGACACTCAGTGCTTCCTAGCTGCCTGACCCTGGGCAAGTCACTGAACCCCAATTGCCTTGCCCAAAACAAACAAGAACAGCAAGAGCAGAAGCCCTCCCCTGGTCCAGAACAGGAGCCCTGGGCCTCCTTTAAAGCAATTGTGGGGCCCAGGGACATCATCCCTCGCTTTGAAGATGGTTCTCCGCCACAAGAGACAGCACGATGCGATGGAAAGGACCCTGGACCGGAGGTCGGAGGACCTCAGTTTGAACCGCCCCTACTGGTACTTAGTCCCCCCACTGCCCAGACCTGTTTCTTTATCAGTAAAATGAGACATTGAACCAGATGAGCTCTGAGGTCCTATCTCACTCTCAATCTAAGGGCCCCAGGAGATGGCTGTCAAGGATTGGAAGGCTGAACTGCTGAAGTGGGCCAGAATGGGAACAGTGAGTGCGAAGTGGGTTAACCGCAAGTGAACTCTCCCTCCAGCCTCTGGCCTCCGGCCCCCCGGGGGGCCAACGATCTGCCCCCTGTGAGGGACACTGAGTGGCCGGCCTTGGCGCCAGCCTGCCTGTGCAGGGGGCCAGCTTGGAGGGCAAGCCTAAAAGGAGCCAGGCAGTGTAATGTTCTGTCGTTGTAATCCTAACAAGGCAGGACAAACCCAAAGAAAGCTTGGGGAGAGGAGAGCCCTAGAAGCCCCACCCCCTGATGCCCAAGTGGGGCAGCATCAGGCGGGGAACAGGACCACCCTCCTGCCAGCTCGGCCCCCCTCGGTGTGGGAGAGCTCGTGGCAGGTCTCCAAAAGTGACAGAATCAGCTTTGGACAGAGGAGATCACTGAGATTCTAGAGACAAAGCGAATCGCCCAAAGTCACAGAGCCAAGGAGTGTCTGGAGTAGGGTTCGAATCCAACACCAAGTACAGCATTCTTGGCATCTTGTTGTGCCCTCTCCCATGGACAGATGAAGAAACTGAGTCCAGGAAGGTCAACCCATACCACAGACAGTGCCCTATGCCACAGTGGTTCCCTTTTTTTTTTTTTTTTTTTTTTTGGAGGCTGGGGTTAAGTGACTTGCCCAGGGTCACAAGGCCAGGAAGGGTTAAGTGTCTGAGACCAGATTTGAACTCGGGTCCTCATGAATTCAGGGCTGGTGCTCTATCCACTGTGCCCCCTAGCTGCCCCAGTGGTTCCCTTTCAACTAAGACCCACACCATCGTTCCCTCACAAGGACACGGGCCAAGTCCCACCTGAAGGGCAGAGCAAAACTGCAGTGCCAGGAGGAAAGGCCCCTGGCAGCTGTTCTTGGGCCCCCTTCCAGTTTACAAAGCACTTTGGAGTCTGGGAGATTGGAGTGAGATAAGAGACGGGAGAGGGGGGATGGAAAAGGAGAAGACGAGGAAAGGAAGAAGGAAAGAGAGGTAAGATGAGAGGGAGGGGGAGGGGGACAAGAGTGAAAGAAGGTAAAGGGGGAAGGAAGAGAAACAGAGGTGAAAGGTGGAGAATGAGAGGGAAAGAGAAAGAGCCAGAGCTAGAGAAAGACCTAGAGGGGGGAGAAAGAAAGAGAGAAAGAGAGAAGACAGAGAGAGAGAGAGAGAGAGAGAGAGAGAGAGAGAGAGAGAGAGAGAGAGAGAGAGAGAGAGAGAGAGAGAGAGAAGACAGAGAAAAGAGAGAAAGAAAAGAGAGAAACGACAGAGAGAAAAGACAGAGAAGAGAGAGAGAAAAGACAGAAAAGAGAGAGAAAAAAGAAAAGACAGAAAAGAGACAGAGGAAAAAAAGAGAGGGAGAGAATAGGGGAAAGAGGGAGAGAGAGACAGAGACAGAGACAGAGACAGAGACAAAGAGAAAGACAGACAGAGAGACAGAGCTGTGATAGCCATGGGCTGATATGGGAGGGCATTCCAACTGCCCCTTAACCCTGCAGGGGGGAACCTAGCTCCCGCAGCAAGAGGAAGCCGGTGGGGGAGGAGGAAGTGGCCTGTCCAGGGGAGGGTGAGCCACGGCAGCCTCCCTCCCAGGCTCGGACCTAATGGCCCACCGACTGAGTGGAGTGGGCCCCGGTCTGGCCTGATGCACAGTGAGCAGGGGTGGAAGGGGTCGCTGGCCATACCAGTATGTATTCTCCGATGGGCCTTCAGGTGGGAGCTCTTGGTGTAGACCTTGTTGCACCCTGCAAAGTCGCACTGGTGAATGCGCCTCTTCTTCAGGTCAGGGGACTCAGTGTGATGTATCGGGACCCCCACAGACCTGGGGAAGGGGGTGGAGAGACCAAGAAACACAAGCTGGAAAAGGAGCCACAGGTGTGGACCCCACTCACCCTTGTGTGCACCCATTGCTTCCCCAGAAAGACCTTAAATGGCAACCGCCCACAGCTCGTGTCCCTTCTGCAGCCAAGGGGCAGATACTCACTCTCTCTGAAGATCCTGAAAGGCTGCAGACACAGACACAGTCTCCCCGACACTGTCTTCACTGTCACTCTGCACTTCCACTGGAGACATGGAGCTGGGGTCCAATTTCACTGAGGGAAAAGGTAAAGAGAGTGAGAACTGGCAAGAGCCTCTGCCCCTGTCCCCCCTTTGCCCTTCAGAAAGGGGACAAGAGGCTCAAAGCCATCAGGCCCCACATGCATCTGTTACCCAGCAGCAGAGAGAAGTGCACGGTCAGAGGTTTGGACGCCATTTGCATGTCCTCAGCCGCTCTACTCCAGACGCTCCCTGGGTAGGCTCAAGTTTGGCACTGAGCTGTCCGATTCCTGACTTCAGGGGCTGCTTTGTAGTGCTCTGCTGGGACTGAGCCCTAATATGCCCCTCTGGCTTCTGCCCATTGGCCAAAGGCCTGATGGCGGTGAGACATGCCCGTGGCTTCTGCCCATTGGCCACAGGCCTCCCAGTGGGGACGAGAAGTCCCCGTGACTTCTGCCCATTAGACACAGGCATCCCAGTGGGAGGTAAGAAGTACCCATGGTTTCTGCCCATTGGCCAAAGGCCTCCCAATGAGGACAAGAAGTTCCCGTGGCTTCTGCCCATTGGCCATAGGCCTCCCAATGAGGACGAGAAGTCCCCGTGGCTTCTGCCCATTGGCCATAAGCCTCCCAATGGGGACGAGAAGTCCCCGTGGCTTCTGCCCATTGGCCAAAGGCCTGATGGCGGTGAGACATCCCCGTGGCTTCTGCCCATTGGCCATAGGCCTCCCTGGATGGAGGTGAGAAGTCCCCGTGACTTCTGCCCATTGGCCATAGGCCTCCCTGGATGGAGGTGAGAAGTCCCCGTGGCTTCTGCCCATTGGCCATAGGCCTCCCTGGATGGAGGTGAGAAGTCCCCGTGACTTCTGCCCATTGGCCATAGGCCTCCCTGGATGGAGGTGAAAAGTCCCCGTGGCTTCTGCCCATTGGCCATAGGCCTCCCTGGATGGGGTTAAGAAGTCCCTGAGGCTTCTGCTCATTGTCCATAGGCCTCCTGATGAGGGGAGAAGTCTACTCTCTTCTCCAAGCAACTGGCACAATGACAGAAGCAAGACCTGAAGTTTCTCCCAGGCTGCCCCTGGGCTTTGACCCAACTTGGTGGTAACCACCCATGCCAGGTGGGACGTAGGTAACCTGTGAGCCAAGCTGGCCCTGAGGAGCCTGGGCAAAGGGAATGGGCAGCGGTGGATGACCAGGGCCGAACCCACCCATGCCGCTTCTGTATGAAAGGAAGGCACGTGAAAGGAGAAAAGGAATGGGACTTCAAAGGATGAACAGCAGTAAAAGTAGCAGCCCACGCCTAGCACCCAGAGATGTACTGAGCACAAAAGGTTTCCATTGGACGCCGTGAGGGTAAATGAAAAATTCCCGAGGCCGGCTCCCCAATAGCCTAAGGCCAGGCAGTCACAAGCCTCCTTCCAAAGTAGAGTGCTGAGCCCTCCTTCTCCAGCCAGGTGCGGATCCTGGGGCTCTCTCAGCTACAAAATGATGGCAGGCTCCAAGTTCCATCCAAAATGACCACAAGACCCAAAGAAGGCAGGCTCTGGGACATAGCTCAGAGCCACAGAAGCCAGGGGCCAGGGTGGAGGGGCCAGAACAGCCCATGGTGGTGACCTGCTACCTCAGCAGGAGGCCACGTGGCAAGGAGGCCCTCAAAAGGCAGCAATTATGGGGGTTCCCAAATGCCCCAGTGATCGTTAAGGCAGCCCCAGGGGTTCAGCTTTGAGAAGCTTAACACAAGTTCATCCACCAGGGCCGGCCCCCCTTCTTCTATACCACCCCGCATTCATTGTGCAAACTGGCCCACCGCCACCCTCCCCTCCGACTTCATGAGCCAGCCGATGTTCCAAGTCAGCGTTGCCTCTGTCCATCTCTTTCCACCTGGCCGATGGAGCGGGCATCTGCTGACTTAGGAGCTTTGTGGGATCCTGCTGTCTGGGATCTCAACTGGGGCTACGTTAACCTTCTGTGGGGGGTCAGGATCCCAATGGGCGGGATGTCGTTTGGAGCCCCCATCCTTCTTCATTATCAGCCGTTTGCTTCAATAACGCGGGATGAAGTTGCCATTGTATCACCTGAGTCTCCTAGATTTGTAGGAATTCAGACCTTTGCTCTGACAAGACGGTGAGTGATCTGATTGGACACAAGCAAGCGATTTGATTGGACACAGCCCATTACTAACTGAAATGATAAGGCCTTCATCTACAATAACAAACTTTCTCCCTGGAGCTAAAGGCTGCTCCGTGCCCTTTGGAAGACGCTATTTGGTGCGTGCCACTGCCGGGCAGATGGATGGCCATTTCTTGATGGAAGAGACCGAGGTATCTGGGTAGCTGCTCAGCCTCTGGCCTCTCACGATTATTCCACCTTTCGGCTGCTCTGGAGGCTTAGAGAGAAGTCTTCAAAGATGCTTTGTCTTCAGGGCCTCGGCGCAGAAGCGCCAAGATCACCGTGGTGTTCTTTCATCAGGAGCCCAGAAATATCCACTGGCCCGACGAAGGGGTCCCACGGGATGTGGCCTTGGACAATAAAGCCGCTCCATCGTCTCCTCCTAAAAGGGCCGGACTCCCCCGCATCTGTGGCTTGCTTGTTCCTTCTGGTTTCATTTATTGAGAGAATGTCAGGACTAACCAGCCAGCAGTTATCAAGCGCCTACTATGTGCCTGGGCCTGGGCTAGTTGATTCAAATACAGCAAAAGAAACGCTATCTACTCCCAAGGAACCTGTGTACTAATGTGTAACGGGAGAGACACAGATCCACAAAAGCCTCAGATGGAAGGCAGGGCCTGAGCTGTCTCAAAGCCGGAGGGGGAGCCAAAGAGAGCGTGGATACTGAAGGTAGGGCCGAAGCGGGCCTGAAGGAAGGCGGGGATTCCATATGGTGGAAGTGAGGAGGGAGGCATTTCAGCCGGGAGGTGCAGCCAGAACAAAGGCACAGATTGGGGGGGGGCCCACGGGGAGCGCACAGGGAACCGGAATCAGGTCGGCCGAATCACAAAATAGCGCCCGAGACGGAGGGCATTCGGTCCTTCCAGCAGTACGTCATTCCCCTTCAGAGTGTCCCCAGCCAAAGGTGCCCCCTCTGGCACCACAGCCCCACGGCCATTACAGCACAGGGGCACAACCCCCCCGAGGCAGAGAACTTGGCTTTGCTTCACAGCCCAAGATTTCTCGGAGGGGGGGGGGCAACCAACAGGTGAGGTACCACTCTAGACACAATTAGCTTACAGCAGGGCTCCACTGGCAGAGGCGAGGAACCCGCGAACCGATGCCCTGCCACAGTTATGGCATGGGGCAAGAATTGTGCTAAATAGTGCAAACACAAGGACAAAGAGGACATGGTTGGGGACCTCAAGTGGCACACGTTCTATGGTGGGGGGAAAACAAGTACCTAGAAAATTCAACACCTTTGCAAAATCACTTTTGGGGGGAAGGAGGCACTAGATAAATAACGCTTGAAATAGAAAAAGGGGACAGATCAAGACAGAGCTAGGTGGGTAAAGGGAGGGATGGAAGAACGGGTAGACAGAGAGAAATAGACAAATCGGTGGATAGACAGAGACAGAAGGCTAGATAATATAGACCCAGAGAGAGAGAGAGAGAGAGAGAGAGAGAGAGAGAGAGAGAGAGAGAGAGAGAGAGAGAGAGACAGAGAGAGAGACAGAGAGAGACAGAGACAGAGAGAGAGAGAGACAGAGACAGAGAGAGAGACAGAGAGAGACAGAGACAGAGAGAGAGAGAGAGAGAGAGAGAGAGAGAGAGACAGAGAGACAGAGAGAGAGACAGAGAGAGAGAGAGACAGAGAGAGACAGCGACAGAGAGAGAGAGAGAGAGAGAGAGAGAGAGAGACAGAGAGAGAGAGAGAGAGAGACAGAGACAGAGACAGAGACAGAGAGAGACAGCGACAGAGAGAGAGAGAGAGAGAAAGAGAGAGAGAGAGAGAGAGAGGATAGGTAGACAGATAGATAAATGGGTAGACAGATAAAGTAAACAGACAGACAGATAGACAAACGCATATGGTAGAGAGATAAATGGGTAGACAGATAGACAGACAGACAGACAGATAAATGGATAGACAGATAGGTAGACAGACAGACATGGATAGATAGGTAGATAAATGATAGATATGGTAGGTAGATGAGGGACGGACGGATGGATAAGCAGACAGAGGTAGACAGATAAATGGATGTATGGTAGGCAGACGGATGGATGGATGGACGGCATAGCTAGATAAATGCTAGATGATAGCCAAGTCCATGAGAGGATAGATGATATAAACAGACAGGTGATAGACGGATCGATGGGCAGATATAGGCGGATGCACAGATGGATAGTGGATAGAGACAAAGGTAGACAGGTAGACACATGGACAGAGACGAGGAGATACAGGCGCATGGATGGATGGCCAGCTGGAAACGGGCACCAAGTGTCGGTCGAGCGCTTCCTCCCTGGCCTTCTGAGGTTAAAGGCTTAGGATCCGAAGCCGGCCCTGCCCACAAGGAGCTTACACTGCAGTGGGGAAAGCCGGGACGGGGGGCGGAGGGAGGGAGGCCCCTGGCAAGCCTTCCCACCCAAATGCTCAGCAGCCCCCGGGAGGCTGCCTTCCTGCCAGATGCCGGCATGCCATCCTGCCAGAGGGAGCGGGGCAGGAGTGGAGGTGGTGGGCTGGGGGAGGGAGGCCGGAGCGGGGAGAAGGAGGTGCTTACCAGAACCGGCATTTTTGCCATCTCCTCCAATCAGCGGGACCGTGATGGCGGCCGTGACGCTGTCCGTAGCCACGGTGGTGTAGACCACGGGCAGGGACTGGACCACCACGGGGATGGTCTGCAGGTTCCCCATCTTGCTGGGCAGGTTGACCGAGGGGATGGTGTGGATCAGGTGCAGGATCTGCTGGCCGCTGCTGCCCTGGGTCGAGGCCAGGATGGAGCCGGGAGACAGCACCGCCGGGATGGCCGACGTGGAGGGGGAGCCCAGACCGGAGGGGGACACCGACACCATGGGCGGCTGGACCGAGGGGGCCACCAGCATGGCCGAGGGCAGCAGGGAGCTGGTGTGCGGCGGCGAGGCTTTGGGCTTGTGCAGGGACAGGTCCACGGGCTCGGCCTGGGGCCCGCTGCACTCAGGGGCCAGGAGCTCCTCGGGAGGCTCCGTCTTGATCTCACTCAGCAGTGTGGGCGTCTCTATGGAGCTGAGCTCCAGAAGTGAGGAAGACGTCATCTTCCCCCTCTCTGTCAATCCCGAGAAGCCTTTCCTGTAGTCTGCAGCTAGGGCCTGGAAGAGAGGGGGGGCAGGAGCACTCGTTAGGGGAGGCAGAAGTGAGCACGGGGAGCCTGTGCCCAGAGCCCAAGGGGCCACCACCCGCTTCTTTCAGGGGACAGACCGCCGAGCGGCCCGGACGCAGAAGCCCCTCGGAGGTGGGCCCAGGCCGTAAAGCCCAACTCCAGGGAAGGACGGGGGGCTGGCCACCAGGGGCCGGGTCAGAGAACAGGCCCATCCTTCCCCCACCAAAGAGAACCAAGGGAGATCAAGTCATTCCCACCCGAGAGATCCATGGGGGGCTGCCCACCCGCCCCCCGACATGCAGAGAACAGCCTGGGACCTTTGGGCAAATCTCAGGGGGCAGGGGGAGGACGGTCAGCTCCCAGGCTTGGGGACTGGAGGCCCGGCCTGGGCAGCTTCCATCAGGTTAGCCATTCAATCAGCAAGCGCCCCAGTAGTGAGCATCCCTCCCGGGAAAAGGAGGAGCCAGCTCGCTAAAGTCCCCAGCCCAGCTCAGATATCCTGGCACACAAGCCTTGTTCCAGACCCTGGGGAAGGTGGGAAGGGCAGAAGAACCCACTCAGATGCTCCCTGCCCTTGGTCCGGAGGGCCGCTGATCACCACGCCCAGAGCCCCAGGCAGACGCTCCCACAAACTCCTCTCTCACACCCAGTATCTGCATGTGTGTCTGTCTCTGTGCAGGCTCTCTCTCACCCACACTCACATAATCTATAGCTCCCTTCCTCCCTCCCTCTCTCTGACACACACAATGTGTGTCTCTTTCTCTGCACACACACACACACACACACACACACACACACACACACAATCTATTTCTCTCTCACACAGAGACTCACACACACACTCTATCTCCCTTTCTCTCACACACACAATCTGTTTCTCTCACACACACACAATCTGTTTCTTTTTCTCACAAAACACTCACACACACAATCTGTTTCTCTCTCTCTCACACACACACACACACACAATTTTTCTTTCTCACACACACACACTCACACACACACACTCTATCTCCCTTTGTCTCTCTCACACTCACAATCTGTTTCTTTCTTACACACACACACTCTGTATCTTTCACACTCACACACATACACTATCTCTCTCTCACACACACACACGCAATCTGTTTCTCTCTCACACTCACACACATTCTGTATCTTTCTCTCACACTCACACACATACACTATCTCTCTCTCACACACACACACACACACGCAATCTGTTTCCCTCTCACACTCACACACATTCTGTATCTTTCTCTCACATTCACACACATACACTATCTCTCACACACACACAATCTGTTTCTCTCACACAATCTGTTTCTTTTTCTCACAAAACACACAATCTGTTTCTCTCACACACACAATCTGTTTCTTTCTCTCTCTCTCTCTCTCACACACACACACACACACACAATTTTTCTTTCTCACACACACAATCTATTTCTCTCTCTCACACACACACACACACTCTATCTCCCTTTGTCTCTCTCACACTCACAATCTGTTTCTCTCTTACACTCACACACACTCTGTATCTTTCACACTCACACACATACACTATCTCTCTCTCACGCACACACACACACAATCTATTTCTCTCTTTCTCTCACACACACACACAATTTTTCTCTCTCTCACACACAATCTGTTTCTCTCACACATAAATCTGTTTCTTTCTCTTTCTCACACACACATGCACACAATCTGTTTCTCTCTAATACACACACACAATGAGTTTTTTTCTCACAAACACATTCACACACACAATCTGTTTCTTTCTCTCACACACTCACACAATTTTTCTGTCTCTCTCACACACACAATCTGTTTCTCTCACACAACCTGTTTCTTTTTCTCACAAAACACACAATCTGTTTCTTTCTCTCACATACGCAATCTGTTTCTTTCTGTCTCTCTCACACACACATGCACACAATCTGTTTTTTCACACACACAATCTGTTTCTTTCTCTGTCACACCTACACTCACACACATAATCTGTTTTTTTCTCTCTAACACACACACAATCTATTTCTTTTTCTCACACACACAATCTTTTTCTCTCTCTCACACACACAATCCGTTTCTGTCTCTCTCCCTTTCTGACACACGCACAATCTGTTTCTTTCTCTCACACTCATACACACAATCTATTTCTGTCTGTCTGTCTGTCTCTCTCTCACTCTCTCTCTCTCTCTCTCTCTCATTCTCTCTCTCTCTCTCTCTCTCTCTCTCTCTCTCTCTCTCTCTCTCTCTCTCTCCTTTTTCTTTTTTCCTCCCTGCCACTTTACTTCTTTCTCTTTCTCCCTTCTTTCCTTTTTTTCCCTTCTCCCCTCCAAATATATTATGTATAACATGTTATATAATACATGGTATTATATAAATTGCATATTATATATAATATATATAATTCCCCAACCCCCACAGCTTTAAGGTTTGCGAAGCACTTGATTCCCCCTCCCCCGCCAAAGATCCTCTGGGAGAAGGGAGAGGAGACAGACAGACCTTGGACTCATGGAGAAAGAACTGGGAACTCAGAAGGCCGTGTCACACTGCCAGTCTCAGCAGCCTTGGGCAGCTCCTTTAGCACTTCAGAGTTTGCCAAGTGCTTGATATGTTATCTCCCAACTAACAGCCATGGGAGGGAGAGGCTATTACCATCCCCAATTTACAGATGAGGAAACTGAGGCACAAGGGAGTTAAGCTGTTTGCTGGGAGCCACCCAGCTGAGGAGTGTGCGAGGCAAGATCAGCACATTAGTTTGCATTCCTGTCGGCCGGGAGCTCTGGCCACCGTGCTGCTTAGCTGTCCGGGGCCCTTCTCCTCTCAGTGCCTCAGTTTCCTCCTGTGCCATATGAGGAGACTGGACAGGACGTCAAAGCTTCCTGGTGGCTGCAGATTAACAAACGAATGAAAGGGTCCGCACTGGGTGCTTACTCTGCACAGAGCCCCAGGCCAAGCGCTGGAGCCAGAGGCAGGAGAGTGGCCATCGCCCCTTCAGGGAGCAGTTTTTGGAAGGAGCTTCCAGGAGGTGGGCACTCCCAGAGTCAGGCACACCCTGAGAGTGTGGCCCAGCCCTGGCCGCCAAAGGACCAAGCGGGAGTTCCTGCTTTAAAACATTTTGGATAAAAAGCGTTTTGCTTTTGTCTGAAATTCATCACCAAATAGTCCCCGGCCCAGCGAGCGAGCCTCTCCTGTGGATAAAGAACCCTTAGAAGGCAGCCCGTGGGCCGGGGCTGCCCCCTGGGGGCCCCCACCTCTTTGGAGGCAGAGAGTTCAGCTGGGCCCAATCACGCCCTGGGAGGCCACTTTTTCTCTCCACTGCTGCTTTCTCCTCCTCCTCCTTCCCTCCCTCTGCATCTGGCCCTTCCCCATTCCCAAAGCTGCCCAGCCTCTCAGGGGGCATCATCCCATGATATTACAGCCACAGTGACTGGGGTCCCCATGTTCCTGCTGGCTCTTTGCTCCCCCGAAAAGAGCTCCAGTGGCAATCTGGGAAGGGGGTGGTGCTGTGTGTGTGGGGGGGGGGGTGGTACTGTGACCTCTCCTTCGGCTCTCACCTCCTGTAGTGATGGGGATGGGGGGAGGGCACATCTGCTCCCTCTGCTTTCGACTCCTCTGAGTACCCAGCAAGCAGCAGGGTGAGGGACGTGGCCGTTTTAGGCCCTCTTTTCTTCAGGGCCAGACCAAGTCATGGTCAATACATCTTTTTATTATCTCTGGGGGTGCGTGGGGGTCCATCAAGTCTCTGCTCACATATTTACAGTGATGGGGAAGTCACTACGTTATGATCGGATGAATGTGAATCCCGAGATTCTTGGGAAAGGCAGTTTTATTTCTCTTAGCCTCAGTTTTCCCAACTGTAAAGTGGAGCTAATGCCAGCCCCTCCCTCCAAAGGTTGTGGTGAGGATTCAGTGAATTCAGGTCTGACTCATGTCACAGCTCCAGCAGAATGACCCGGGATCCTTCTGAGCCAGCCCAGTTCTGGGCAGCTCTGTCCGAAAGCTTTTTCTTAATGGGAACCAATGGCAAGAAAAGGAGGCAGGACTGGGCAGACAGCACCCAACAATGGGAATGGAGTGAGTAAAATGAACCTGAAATGGGCCTGGCGCAGGGGACGGGGCCAAGATGGCGGAGCAGTGAGAGGCGTGGCAGCTCAGCTCCCGGGCACAGCTCCTCCAAACGGCTCTAGAAGTGGCACCAGACTGAGGCCTGTTGGGAAACAAAGCCAGAAAAAGTCCCAGTGAGTTCTCTGCGTGGTCCAGGTCAGTGACTGAGAGATCGGTCAGTAAATGTTGGTGGGGAGGGGACGATGGAAGTATGGTGCACCCGGGGAGAAACAAAGGAAGCCCAGGACTGGGCCCAGCGGTTTGTGATGGGACCAGTTCTGGGCCCAGATCCAAAATGCATCGAGAAGGGGCCTGGGCCGGGCTGGGGAAAGGGGAGTCCTGTGCTGGGTTGGAGAAGGCTGGGGTGAGGCTTAGGGACTTGTGCTTGGATGAAGGGAAAGGAGTCCTGTGTCATGATAGGGGAAGATGGCTGGGGGAGAGCAGGGAGCTATGTCGGGTGGCTCTGGCTCGTGTAGCAAGACAGAGTCCAAAAGCCAGCAGCCGCAGCAGTTGTGGGGGCTCATCCCCCAAGCCCAGAGCATGGTCTGGCTTTGAAGATCTAGTCCAGCCCAGAGCAAGGGAAGCTCATGGTTCTGCTCTGAACCAGAGGATGGAACCAGCTGCATCTACTGTTACTCAAACCTAAGCCCGGGCCAGGAAAGCTGGGCCTGGGGGGGGAGCCACGATCGGCATTGGAGCAAAAGGGTCAGGCACCTTTGGGAGCACTAGAAGCTGGCTTTTCCCACCCTGAGCTGCCCCCTGGGATCCTGGGACTACATGGCACCAGCAGCAAGGAAAGCCCAGGCCTTCCCTGCACAAGTACCCAGAGGCTGGCTCCCACAGCCTCAGACAAGAGACTGAAAGAAAAAAACTTGAGGCACACCTAGAGAACTGTGCGAAAACTGGAGCCGGGAGCAAAGCCTTAAAGCACATGGCTCAGGCACAGAGTCCCATGGGAATCCTAGGACATCCGCAGGAAACACCCCCCAAATCCTCTTTAATTTCTCTAAAAATGAATTCCAATACATTGTTGGTGGAGTTGTGAATGAATGCAACCATTCTGGAGAGCAATCTGGAATTATGCCCCAAAAGTTATCAAACTGTGCATACCCTTTGACCCAGCAGTGCTACTACTGGGCTTCTATCCCAAAGAAATACTAAAGAAGGGAAAGGGACCTGTATGTGCCAAAATGTTTGTGGCAGCTCTTTTTGTAGTGGCCAGAAACTGGAAAGATGAACGGATGTCCATCAACTGGAGAATGGTTGGGCAAATTATGGTATATGAATGTTATGGAATATTATTGTTCTGTAAGAAATGATCAGCAGGAGGATTTTAGAGAGGCCTGGAGAGATTTACATGAACTGATGCTGAGGGAAATGAGCAGAACCAGAAGATCATTAGACACTTCAACAACGATACTGTATAAGGATGTATTCTGATGGAAGTGGAAATCTTCAACATAGAGAAGAACTAATCCATTTCCAATTGATCAATGATGGACAGAATCAGTCTAACAATTCTCTAGCTCAGAATTTACACCTCTAGACTTCTGAAAAGGAGTTTACATATTTAAAGAAGTTTGTCTGGGACAGAATTGGGACGGCAGTCTGGAAGGAGAGAGTCTGGATTGGGGAAGGACGAGAGCTGGAGGAGATTCAGAGTCAGGATTTAGGAAGAAGAGGATTCAAGATTCTACCTTCGCTCTGGCTGGAGGCTCCAGAAGCTTCCCAAGATACTGTCAATAAAAAGTTATAATTATTAAAAAAAAAAATTAATTCCAAGCACTAGAGGAAAATAAGGAACAAGAAATGGGAACGGAGCAGAAGGGGGATCCACAGAGCGATTCAAGAGGTAAAATCCTCTCCGGGTGGTGAACGTTCCCAAAACAGCAATGGAGCAAACAGGATTGAACGAGTTCATGAGGCAGCAAGAAACAGTAAAACAAGGTCAGTGGTCTGAAGAAAATGGCAGGAAAAAACCGGGTGTTTCTCCAGAGAAATGACCAACCTGGAAACACACTGAAGGGAAGAAGCCAAAATTTCCCCAGAAAAATCTGTTTCTAAACAGAATGAGAAAAAGAGGCAGGACTTGGGAGCTTTAAGAGAGGAAGGGGGTGCACTGGGGGGAAAGGAAGGTGGAATTATCTCACAAAGTCATCCTAATTTCTCAGTGATGAGTTCCTGCCTGGACCTGGACTGAGTCTAGCACACCCTGGAGGACGCCTCTTCCTCCACAGCCTTCTGGGTAGCTCCTCTTCCTCTCATTCTCATCCTAGAATTCAGTGGCTTCCCCTATGAAGCATCTGTAACCAGGGACACCTGGGTCCCAAAACATGCCTAAGGCTCTTCATCTTCTCAGGACCCTGAAGGGCTCAACCATCTTTCTTCTCAACCCATCCATACGCCTGCTCTGCTAGAACACGTCCAAAACCAGAGCACGACCCCAGAAAGAGCCTTGACTTCCAGCCCCCCCCCCACTGGTTCTAGCTGCCACTTTGTTTTTCCCTTAAGATTGCAGGATCCAACATCCATGATGGCATCATCGAGCACCCATGGGCATAGCTTAGCTCAAGTTAAGAATAGCACCTGCCCCACTGGCCCTGGCGCGCCCATCCTCCAGACACAGAGCCTCACCCAGCCGTGGCCAAGACTGCCCTCTGCAAGAAGGGAAGAAGGGAGGGAGGGAGGGAGGAAGGAAGGAAGGAGGGAGGGAGGGAGGGAGGGAGGGAGGGGGAGGGGAGAGGGGAGAGCCAGGGGTTCCAAACAGCTTGACCCTTGGTCATGATTGAGAACAAACATGAGCATCTTGGTGGTATTCTTTGGAGCTACTCACTCCAAACTCAGGAACCCCAACCCAAAACAGACACTACCAAGAATTTCTAGAGAACTGTTTGCTTCCATCCTCCCTGTGCCCTCTGAGTGCCCAGCAACAATGACCACCCTCCACATAGAGCTCCTGTCCCTGAATTGAGAAGCTTCTCCCTTCTTGGTCCCATCTGCCCCAAAGCCCACTACCTGGGCAGGCCCACCCGGGAGCAGAACCCTGTGGTCCAACCTTCCAGTTCTCTGCTCTGGCACGCCTGGTGCCAGGCGTTCCAATGCCCCACTGTCAAGCCAGAAAGGCAGCCACCATCGGGCCTGGCCGTTTTGCTATGTCGAGGCCGGATCTACTTTGCCTGAGTATCTCCTGTCTGCTTCTCTCAGCCTTTGGAGCTAATTTCTTCCTTTGGCTTCCTTCTTCTCCTCCAGGAATTACCGGCTTTCCCCCAACTTTCTCTTCAGGTCATTTTGGTCTACACTGCTGACCTGCCCACGTGAACACAGACGTCAGAGGCCCTGGTGTTTCTCTTCCTGGAGAATGCGGTCAGTGAGCGCCAGGGTGAGTCCCCCGCCTCTGCCCCAGGTCAGGGATAAGCACACCAAGGACACGACTGGGAACTAGGACTCAGAGATATGCAAGTAATGAGTGACCTTGCCACTGACCCCAGTGGGATGTGACCAAACAGGGAACCAGTGGGAAACAGGCAGAAGAGCCCACGCCAAATGCCATTCCTCCTAAGACTCGTCTGGCTGTTGGGAGTAGGTAAGAGAGGAATGATGGAAGCTCCTCAAAGTGCTCGAGCTAAGGCCCCTGCCCAGGACTGAGGCTGCCTCACACCCAGAGGCCCAAGGGGGAGACCACAGGTCTCCCGCAACTTCAAGATGAGTTCTCCAATCAGAGAGAACTCGTTCTATGATAATCTGCCCCATGAAAGATTCCCTATGTAAGGAGCTATGGAGGAAGGGAACAGGTCTGAGCCCAACCCTCCCAGCCCCATCTACAGACTCACACACCCCCTCCTCAGGGCCTTCTTCCCCCCTTTCTTCCCCCCAAGCCAGCTCATTTCTGGGCCCTAGCTCCTCCTCTAAGATGGGGGAGAAAAGGAGCATTCATGTGGGCCCTGGAGCTCTCCAAGGTTGAGGCCCTGTTGTGACAGAAAGGAGTTCAAAGTGGGGCCTCCCTCATGGGAGCCAAGCCACAGCAGCCAAGCGGAGGGAATGCCCCAAGAACAGCTTGTTTGTGCAGGTTTTTCCTGGGCCAGGCCTTGAGGTTCAGGCCTTTGTTACAAACCTTTCTGGAGGCTTTGGGGCTCCTCACATGAGGACAAATGTAAGCCCAGCCCTGCGTTTTGGAGGGAGCCTGAAAGCTAGGGACCCCGAAACAAGACAAAGCCCCCGCTTCCCTCCTTGGCCACACAAGGATCTGGCTCAGGGTTGGAGAATGGGCTGGAGGGACAGAGGGAGAGGAAAACCCGAGAACAAAAAAGGGAAAAAACCTCCCCCACAGCCCAGTGGGTGGAAAGGGCCCGGGGTTGCTATGGCAATGAGATAAAGCCCAGGCATCTCCCCAAATGAGAGGGGAGAGTAACCTTTGCACACGGTCCCTACTCCAGTGTTGCAAAGGGTAAAGGGATACGTTCCCTACCTACCCTCTCACACACAAAATGCACTTCCTTTTCAAGCCCCTCATCCAATGGGTTTCTGGCAACCCCTCCCCCTGCCCTGTGATTGTGGAGGCTCATGTCACCCTGGATTCCTCAGTCTCCCTCCCACAAGCCCTCCCCGTATCTAAGCTGTTGCCAAGGCCTATCGCTTCCACCTTCACAGCATCTCTGGGATCCGCCCCCTTCGCCCCTGGACACTGCTAGCCCCTCGTGTGGGCCCTCCCTCATCACCTCCTGCCTGGGCTATTACAATAGCCTGCTGGGAAGGGAGGGGTTTCCCTGCTTCAGGTCTCACCCCGCTCCAGTCAGCCACCAAAGAGATTTTCCCCAAAGCACAGACACAATCATATTATCTCTCACACACACACACACACACACACTCTCTCTCCCTCTTCCTCTCTCTTCCTCTCTCTCTCTCTCTCTCTCTCTCTCTCTCTCTCTCTCTCTCTCTCTCTCTCTCTCTCTCTCTCTCTCTCTCTCTGTCTCTGTCTCTCTCTGTCTCTCTCTCTCTCTCCATGGTCTCCTGTAAATCCCTTTACCTCTGGGAACAAATACAAAGTGCTCTGTCTGGCATTCAGGGCCCCTGACAATTCACTTCATAAAAGCCTGTTGAATGAGTAAATGAGGGAGAGAGAGAGGAAGAGAGGGAAGAAAGGAAGGGAGGGAGGGAGGGAGGAAGAGAGGGAAGAAAGAGGGAGGGAGGGAGGGAGGGAGGGAAGAGAGGGAGGAAGGGAGGGAGGGAGGGAAGGAAGGAAGGAAGGAAGGGAGGGAGGGAGGGAGGGAGGGAGGGAGGGAGGGAGGGAGGGAGGAAGGAAGGAAGGAAGGAAGGAAGGAAGGAAGGAAGGAAGGAAGGAAGGAAGGAAGGAAGGAAGGAAGGAAGGAAGGAAGGAAGGAAGGAAGGAAGGAAGGAAGGAAGGAAGGAAGGAAGGAAGGAAGGAAGGAAGGAAGGCAGTGATGGGGGTTGAGGTCCCTTTAAGCTAGGATCTTTTGATTCACAAATCCTGGTCAAAAAGCCCCCTTTTGAATTCCAATGCTATCCGGGCTTTCCCCAGCCCCCACCGGATCTGAGCTAACTTGGGTTTTCCCAACCCCCACAGTTTCTTCCCTACCTGAAAACCCACTGAATTCTATTCAATGCTGACCCTGGCTGAAAAGAGCCTGGGACTCCACCCACCTTCAAGATCACCAAGAGCCCCCATTATAAAAGGGGCTACTCTGGAGTCCACGTTTTGCAGAAGTCCCGAACATGGCATCCTTATGTCAGTCATGTCAAGGGTTTCTGCCCACTGGGCCTATTCCGGTGCCCTTTTATCTCTCCCCTCAACTTTACTAACTAAACTTTATTTCCCAATCCCTACAATAAACCTTTTTATCAATCTAGGTTTCCGGGCCTGTAGATTCCTTTACAGGGGACTCTTGCAGCGACCCAAAGGGGTTCCCCCTCATC
This sequence comes from Sminthopsis crassicaudata, assembly GCF_048593235.1. Lineage (NCBI taxonomy): Eukaryota > Metazoa > Chordata > Mammalia > Dasyuromorphia > Dasyuridae > Sminthopsis > Sminthopsis crassicaudata. Next base: position 1,835,225 of record NC_133623.1, on the reverse strand, counting down.
AGAAGGAAGGAGGGAAGGAAGGAGGGAGGGAGGGAGGGAGGGAAGGAAGGAAGGAAGGAAGGAAACAAAGCCAGCATGGACCAAAATGGTGGCCGAGCCACTCAAACGAGGCCCTCACCTAAAGAAAAACAGTTCCCCCTGAGGCAGAAGCAGAGCCGAGGTGCCATGAGGAGCGCCCAGCTCCAGAAGAAGCCCACTTCATTTGGGCTGAGAAGGACTAGCCCCATTTACTGCAGGGAACAGACTGGCGCAGGGTGTCCCCCACACAATTAAGCCCTAAGCCGAGATCCTCCGTTCGTCCCACTGGGCCAGCAGGACCCAGCCCAAGCGGGCCACCGACCCCCCACCAGGATCCCTTCTAGACACGGACTGCCTTGGTCTCCAAACATACTTATGGAAGCTCAATTGTATCTTATTTTGTCAAAAATGCCCCGATTGCGTTTGAACCTCCTCAGCCACAGGGCCCGAAAGACACCATGTCGGAGCAAACCCACCACCACCACGCAGAGCCTCAGCAGCCAATCCCCTCACAGGCACCCCAGGAAAGTAAGGGGCTTGGCAAAGGTCTGTGGGACCCTGGACTCCTGGCTCCCTTTTTCTACCCTCTGAATCCAAATGGTTGCCCCGACCTCTCACTTCCACTTAACATCTTTCTGCTCTTTTCTGTCCCTGGCCCAGCCTGGCCCACACCCTCAGCCCCTGACCCCTGGCCCAGAGCAGTAGCTGCTGGTGGGGGAGGGAACTGGGCCCCATCCTCTTCCTGATCCAGTCCATCCTCTACTCTCTCACAGAGCCTCTCCTTAAACACAGGTCCCAACTCTGCAACTCTGGGGGCTTCCTGTTACCTCGGGGACTCAAAGCAAAATGCTCCACTATCTAAAGTCTTTCCCTCCTAAAGAGCAGATACTGAATGCGCCGTTTGGCATTCAAGGCCAAAGGACAGAAATAGGATTGAAAACCGTGTCTCCGACACTAAAGCCAGGAACGTTTCAGCAAGGCCTCCAACGGTCTATGTGCGGCACGGGCGCCAGTCCGATGCAAAAGCGCACTGAGCCGGGCCGGCATGTGGCAAATGGCTCCCAAATGGAACCTACTGGTACTCCCAGGAAGCCTTTAGTTTAACACCTACAGCTGTAAAGCCAGACTTGCCATGCTAAGTTCAAATCAGGACTCAAATACTGCATAGCTGTGAGACCCTAGCCAAGTCACTTTGCTCTATGTGTCCCAGTTTCCACAACTGCAAAATGAGGCTGATTTTCCTTTTCTCTCACATCACAGGTAGCTGTGAGGCTCAAATGGGAAGATATTTGCAAATGGCACTGAGCCTAGCACAAGCTGGTGCTTAGGAAAAGCTGTTCCCTCCTTTCAGTCTCTGCCATTGCATGGTTCTAGGTTCTAAAGGCTCCTGTAGCCTCCTGTAGAAGGAATAAACTCTGGGACTGCCAAAGGTCACTCTACAACGGGGCCACAGACTGAGAGAAAAATGTTAGCCATTGCTGTTCCCAAAAGGTGCTTTCCCATCTACTCTCTCAGTTGATCTTCACAAATGCCCCACTAGACAGGTCTCATAGGCAGGATTAGTCCCATTTTACAGGTAAGGAAATTGAGGCTCCTAGAAGCTAACCCTGTCCACAGTGTCACAACCATTAAACAGCAGAAGTGGCATTTGACCCTGAAGCTGGATTTTTTTCCCAAACTCCTCTCTGCCTCTTCTCTTAGGCTTTGGACTGAGCTGATCAATCACACCCCCTCGAGGCTGGCGATCCCCAGAGCCCAGTCAGAAGGCTTGGGTTCTGATTCTGCCCCCTCCCACGATGTGCTTGAACTTGGGACACTCCTGCTATTGGTGAATGCAGCCTTTAAGTCTTAATTGTGTAAGAGCCATCTATCAGAGTCCAGAAGCCCCAAGAAGGTCAAAGAAGGCCCATTCCTGGCTCTCGTGAGCCAAGTCTTTTTGCTCTTCAGCCTCAGTTTCCTCTTCTGTAAATGGGGTTATTACTTCAGCTCACAGGGCAAATACGCCACAAGAAGCAGCTGTTAACAATCACGTGCAGGGATCCGGACAAGAGTCCCTGTGCACTAGGGGCTCCCTAAGCTGAGATTCCGGGAGGAATAATGACATAGTGCCGGAAGGCTCGCCACTCCCTGAAGCCTGGCCACAACCCTGGGATGGGGCTGTGATGGCTGTCATTGTGTCAGTATTCCAGGTCACCCAGCAGTAAGGGTCTGAGATGGGATTCCAAGCCAGGCCGTCTTCCATTCTGAGCACCGTGGCTATCTGTTCAGTCATTTTTTACTGCTAACTCTCTTTGATCCCATTTTCTTGGCAGAGATACCGGAGTGGTTTGCCATTTCTTTCTCCAGCTCATTTTACAGATAAAGAAACTGAGGAGAACAGTGACTTGCCCAGGGTTACACAGCCAGTTAAGTGGCCGAAGCCAGATTTGAACTCCTCTTCCTGACTGAAGGCCCAGCACTCTATTCCCTGCAGCCTCCCTCCCTAGCTGCCCACTACCAGGGTGTTATGCCTTTATTTCCATCCCTCTCAACCTCCTCCCAGTGGGAGTTAATCAGCTCTTCCTTCTGAGTCAAACCAACTGATTCTGACGGGCAGCATGGCTTAGTGGATTGGGACCAGAGGGTCCAAATGGAAGCTCTGCTCCTTACCACCTACGTGATTTTAGCCAAGATATTAGAGCTCCCCAAGCCTCAGTTTCCCCCAGCTGTACAATGGGGAGCAGTAATAGACGAGCCAAAGGCTTCCCAACTTCAGTACTCTACAATCCCATTCCAAAATTCTGGTTGCAAATTGAGTGGAACACAGAAGGCCCAGAACCAGACCCACCAGGTCTCTTGGCTGGCCCAGCAAAATTCACTAAGCCCTAAAACCGAACCATCGTCCTCTCCACAAATGAAAGTGAGCAGCAGGAAAGCCAGCCTCCCACCCTTCACTTCCACATTCTCAATACCAAGGCTTGATCCTTAAAGAAAAAATTCACCAACATGAGATATAACAGAGGAAGCCACTTGCTCTGATATTATTCAGGGGCCACTCAAACCTGCTCCCTGGGGGCTCAGACCAGCTCCCTCAGCTCCCTAGGAGCTCAGATCTACTCCCTCCCAGGGTGTACCTTTACAGCCAGAGGTCTGGCCCTCCCCCAAGCTCTCCAGAGACAGCCAGAACCCACCTTTTCGCCTGGCTTAGAGCAATCACTGGTGCTCATTAGAGGAATTCGGAGGAAGTTTTCCTACCCAAAAGAGCAGACAAAAACAGCACGCAAAGAATTGCACTGAATTCAACCCCATCTGTGGGAAAGATCCAGTGGTGAAGCTGCTGCTGCAATCAGAGATCCAATATGGGCCCTAGTCTAAGAAGGCTTACAATCTATGGGACACAAATCACCACGAATCAAGAGGGAAAAGGATCAGCTCAAAGGGCCCCAAAGGCCAGCCATAGAAGAGAGGTTCCAGGCTTCCTTTCCCCATAAGCAACACCATCGGGCATCTCCACTCACACCTTGGACCATCTGTTCTGGACCAATTCCATCCCACCCCCATCCCGAGCTCACAGAGTGTGAGCATCTCCAAGTCCAGCCCAGGAGTGAGCAAACTAGAGCCGCCCGTTATCCCACAGCCAGCGAGCTAATAATGGTTTTGCCGTGTTTAAATTCGCATTATGCCGGCACACAGCCACACCGCGACATTTTCATCTTGCCTCTGACTCTTGACAGATTCCAGATGCGGTGCTCTCATCCCTGTACAAATCTCGATGCTGCAGCTATAGCGCAACAGTGCCGTATGTACCATCATACTGTAACACTTTCTTTCCTATTATCCGTGCACACCCAACATATCACAACAAGAAAAGCAAAGGTTTTAGCAGGATTTTGTAAGATTATGACTGAAATGGCCAATCTTCTGAATGAGAATTGCCTTCAATTGCTATTATCAAAGCTTTAGAAATGAGGTTTTGCCACAAACTTGAGAAAGTTTCTTAATGAATTCAATCTAAATTTATAAAGCAAAATAGCACTTACACATGAAACACACTATAGCAAAGTCAACTGGACAACCAATGTTTGAATCACAGGGAATGAATATCAGGTTGCTTTATTTGCTTTTTGTGCTGTTAGAAGTGAAAATAAGAACTGAGAGTTCCCGTTCCCACATGAATTCACAGCAGATACATTTTCCAAGCTCAAATTCCAGTTCCAATAGCATTTTTCAGACCCTGATAGAAGTGCAAAAAAAATTCCTGTCTCAAAATCCATTTCACTATTCAGTTGAGGAGCTCCCGCCTAACCTTCAATTAATTTGCAACTTGATGTTGTACTAAAAGGCAAAGATCAAGACAAGAATCTTCAAAAGTTCTGGGTAGTCCCCATCATGGGCTCCCACCCTTACATGTCCCTTTCCTTAGCTTTCAGGAAACGGTTAGAGAAGTGGTCCTTCCCTTCCAAGATGGTGAGGGCTAAATGTACCTGACTTGAAAGTCAGGTTTGATTCTTTCTCCCCCCTCCAGGGGGTACCTAAAAGCCTCTCATGAATGTCTACTTCATTTTACTTATTTATCCACCTATTCAAAATTTTGTGTTCAGCATCTAAAGGATATTGAGCAAAGGCTGGAGAAGACAGGCCTCGAAGGTCTGTTAGGCTATAGCATCCACATGTTTAACATTTCCTCATTACTTTGTCACACTGTTGACAAGTCCCAATGACTGTTGTCCCCTCTCCACATCCAAGTCAATAAAGCCCTCCTTTGCTTTAAGTAAGAACAATCAAGCAAAAGAAAACACATGGCTGAGTCCAAAAATGGCCGTCCTTATAATATCATCTCATCACTCCCTCCTGAGAAGTGGGAAACATGCTTTAGCAGCCCTCTTTGCAGTTCCTCAGCTGAACCAAAGGTATAGAGAATGCAAGCCTCCACCACGTCTGTTGTCTGTTTACTATAAGAAAGCATTTGGTGCTCCAAAACAATAATCATCAAGATGCTTTGAGACTGATTAAAAAATTAGAAAAGTCAATCAGAAACAAAGGAACACCATAATCTAAGACTTGATAAGCCCAAGGACATAAATGACTTGGGGAAGAGCTCCCCATTGGAAAAGAATTGCCAGGAAAAAAAGGAAAAGCAGTTTGAGCGAGGGGAAAAGGACAGACCATCATCCTCTACCATATAATACAATAAGTTCCAAAGGATGTTCAAAGGCCACATCATTTCTAAAAATCAGAGGACATGGAAGACTTCTTTCCAACGACGGATAGGAAATGCTCCTTAGCCAATGTAAGGGAGACATTACAAAAGGTAAAGTAGATCATTTCAACTGCAGGAAGTTGCAAAGTTTTTTAACAGCTCAGATAAGGAGAAATGAATTGGGGGGGGGGGGGAATAGCTCTAATGAAAAGATCACTCTGAGAAGATTGTGATAGCCAAGATACAAAGGGAGTTAACACAATTCTAGAGATGTAGCTATTCTCCAAGGATGAAAAGTAGAAGATAGGGGAAGAAACAGTTTCAAAGAGAAGAATCGCAAACTCGCCCCACAGCATGAAAATACGCTCCAAATCACTAAGGAAAAAAATCAAGATAAACAACCCAGAGCTCTCATCTCACAGCCTGCGAACCAGACGAGGCAACAAAGTGGGAAATAGTTCGTTTTGAAGGTGACGAAGTGGGGAATAGTCCATGTTGGAGGTGACGAAGTGGGGAATTGTTCGTTTTCAAGGGGACAGAGTGGGAAATAGTCCGTGTTGGAGGTGACAAAGAAGGAAATTGTTCATTTTGGAGGGGACAGAGTGGGAAATAATCCGTGTTGGAGGAGCCCCAGAGAGACAATCATATACACAGCTGGACTGATTCAGCCACTTTGGAACCAGGAGTCATCCATTGTTCTTCAAAGAACATGATTCCACAAAGCCAATGCTACCTAAAAGGTTCTCCTCCAGACAGATGGCCAAACCCTTCAAGATGTGGGAGCAGGGGAGGGCAAAGACCAGGAAGACCACTGTTCATCACAGCTGTTGGACACTCACATAAGAGTACAAAAAGACACTTCTTCCATGCAGAAGAAGAAGATAGATCCTTGGTGATGGAAGAGGGATCCTTTAAGTGATGTCTTCCAGGTGTTCCCCTTCAGGGATGACACCCCACACTGCACCAAGCCCCCAAACTCAGCAAAGCTTCCTAAATGAGATTGTGATCACTCCAAAATTTGACCTAACTATCCATACAAGAAAAACCAAGCAAATGAAGAAGCCACCAGCCAGGAGAGGTCATTTAGTGGTACAATGGATAGAGCGCTGAGCCTTCCTGAGTTTAAATCTGGCCTCGGACACTTCCTAGCTGCGTGACTCTGGGCAAGTCACTTTATCCTATTTGCCTCAGTTTCCTTATCTGTAAAATGAGATGGAGAAGGAAATGGCAGTATTTTTTCCCCAGAAAACTCCAAATGAGTTTTCACAGAGAGCCAGATACAACTGGAAAACAACTAAACAAGAAGTGAGAATCAGGATCTGAATCTGGGTCCCCTTGATGTCAAGACCATGTTGCCTCTAAGATGCTACAAAGTTAGGAAGAAAAGTTACAGTCACAGTAGCTAAAGATACAATTAAGATCCAGAATGACCTTGTAGGTTAAAATATTAAGCTCAGTCATCACAAGAATGTGTGTTAGGAAGATCTGCCAAATCTTACTCTTGGGTCCCAAAATACCACTTTATAAGAAAAATAGCCAGGAAGTTGGGACGGCTCTGGATTCAAATCCAGCCTTTCAGATTTAACAGCTTTGTGAATTTGGCTAAGGTACCTTCCCTCTCTTGGATCCCTCAGCTAGACCTGAGATGGCTCCCCTTCTGTCCTCCGTTTCTGCTCTTCTGATCCCCACCTCAGGGCGGGGGAGGGACAGACACCTTTCTGTCTCAGGCACTCAGTAACCAGCAACAAGATTGTGAGACGCCCAAGCTTCAGTAGTGCAGCCCCGTCGCACCCTCTGTCCTGCTGGGTCTCATCGGCGAAGCTCACCTCCCGGGAAAGCTGAACACAGAGCAGTTCAGCAGAGGGCAAGCCGGGCAGGGAAGGGCTGAGCCCCCACATCATGTGATGGCTAGCTGGAAGAGCGGGCACAGGGTAGAAGGGAGTGGGCTTGGCCCTTCCGGATCTACAGGGCTGAACCAGGAGCAAGGGGAGCTTGACTGAGGCTGGGGTCCTCAGGATGGGGGGGTGCTCTCCCTCACTAGAGCTCTTTAAGTAGACCCTGGCTAACTACTTGTTAGGGATGTTACAATGAGAACGGGTTGGGTTCCTTCCAACTTTGGGGGTCAAGGGTTCCCAGATCTCCAGAGGCCAAGCCTGGACAGCAGCAGAAAAATGTAGAGAGGGTCACCGACTCCACCCCTGACTCTGTCGCCCGGTAGGTTTGGGTACGGGCCCAGAAAGGTCAAGTCAGGCTAGTAGGAAAGGAAGAAAAGCTCAGACAAGGCTGGGGGAGGGCTTTGAGAGCAGCACAGCTGAAAGGGCCCTGCTGGAGGATTTTCTTCCCTTACACAGACGGACAGGGACACCCAGATGGACACAGACACACGGACGGACACTCCGAGGGGACACACACACATGGACGGACATTCGGAGGGGACACACAGATGGACACTGTATTATTTTTAAATGGAGATCTGATTGCTACCTCTTTTTTAACATCATCTACATTTCTCCCTGTCTCCCTCCCCCTCCCAGAAGGCCAAACATCATAACAAACCTTTTTGAAATGCAGCAGAAGCAATCCAAGTATGAAAAAAGCCTGATGGTACATGCAGTACTCCACGCATGGGGACCCTCATCGCTACATAGGAAGGAGGAGGACCCAGTCGGCTCCTCCTTTACCCATAAAGAAAGAGAAGGATCAAAGACGTGAGGTGCCTACTGTGTGCTGGGTATACAGACACGGGCAAAAAGCTTCCAGGACAGGGCTCAAGCCAGGAGGGCCCCATCTCAGTGCCAAGCAGCAGACTGGGAGCTCCAGGAGGGCAGGGCCCATGCCTTCACCCTCCTGAGTCCCCAGCGCCAGCCTGGAGGGGCGCTCGGCACACAGGAAACCCTTCGATCCATTCAGCGTTCCTTTATAAAAATGGTTTCCAGAACAGTCTGTCAGGACTAAGTGCCCACACAGCAGTGGGCGGAGGGCTGGGCTGCGTCTGCCCAATTCTGCTTTCTCACGGGGGTTTTCCCCAAACTCTCTCTGCACCTCCCCTTTTCTTACCACCTCATACAATTCTCTCCGGTCCATTTGAGAAGCAGCAGAGGTGAGCCCAGGGCAACCAAAGGATACGGCCGACAGAGCACTGGGCCTGGAGACAGGATGAGGTGAGTTCAAAACTGAACTCACACACTCTCTAGCTGTGTGACTCTGGGCAAGTCACTTCACCCTGTTTGCCTCGGTTTTCTCATCTGTCAAATGAGCCGGAGAAGGAAATGGCAAAGTACTCCGGTACCTCTGCCAAGGAGACCTCCAATGGACACAAGTGAAAATGACGCCAGCCACAAGAGGCGAGCCTGGTGCCTACCACACCGGCATCATACTCTTGGCTGCCATCATACCAAATCTGAGTGGGGCCAGGCTGCTATGTTTGCCCTCCTCGGACAGGAAAGAGCACATGTGTACAAAGAATCACACTGGGTCCCCATCAATCCGGAGCTGGAGGGGGCTCTGAAGGTCATCTGGTGACATTCTGTCATTTGTCAGAGGACTTGACTAAGGTCAAGCAGTTCAGGCCGAAGCAAGAGGAGACCTGGGCCGAACAGGCAGAGATTGGGCCAGTCTGTGCTTCTGGTGCCCTCCCTCCCTCAGATGGGGGTTCAGAACTGAGCCCTTTTCTTGCCTTTTTTTCAAGTGAAAGAGCTCAGAGAACACACGCTCTTGGGCTGGAGGCCAAGTTTGTGGCCATGAGAGTGGGGGCTGGGCCAGGCCCCAGGACTACGGTAGGGCACCAAAGTGCCAACAAGGACTCAGGCCAAGTCAAGATGCTGGAACTCCATGAGCGGGGTAATGTCCACAGAGGGGAAAGGTGAAATGCAAACAGCCCCCCCCCAGCCCAGCCCCACAAAGAAGTTCTTGCACGCCCGATCCTCGGCAAGGCCTAGGACACAGGCTTCCCAGCATCCTCCTCTGCAATGCCCAGCTAACCCCTCAGAATACCGAGGGCAGCTGAACACAAAAGCAGAAAAGGGCAAAGTCTGAAGCAGGATCCCAAGGCAAGAAGAAAAGGAGGTGGAGGAGGAAGAAAAAGAGGAAGAAAAGAAGGGAGAGAAAGAAGGGGAGGGGCAAGGAGAAGGGGAGGAGGAAAGGGGGAGGGAGAAGAGGAAGAGGTAGGGGAGGAGGAAAAGGGAGAAGAGGAGTGGGAGAGAGACAGTCAAAAATGGAGCAGCAGCTGAGGACCTTGGGAAACTCAAGACTGACTATGAGGGTGGTGAAGATAGGCCCAAAGAAGCAAGCTCCAGAGCCCTCATCCCCCATCTTCAAACAAGCACAGAAATAAAAGTGTTCGATCTGGTATCAAGAAGACAACAACATATCTAAACGGACAACCAAGAAGCTTGATCTGGATATTCCAGAGAAGCCCCCCACCCCCACCCCAAGGAGACAAAGCTTAGGAAGCCATCACCCAGTAGCCTTTGCAACATGTCATACAGCTCTGATGGGAAAGGAGAAATATAAACTCCACTGATTTTTTACCAGCTTCAAAAAGAATCTCCTGAAAGGAGAAAGGAGCCAGGGAGGGGGGTGCCATGGGAGTCACTAAGACAGAAGGTCTCAAATGTAAAAGGAAGCCAGATGATGATAGGCTCCCACAATGAGCTGAAGACAGAAGAAAAACAATCCTGAATCAAAAGGACGGCAAGTATTCCAAGGTGGAGAGATCTGGAGACAAAGGTCCTGGGTTCGAATGCTGGCTCTGTTATTTACTATTCAGATCACCCTGAAATAGTCTCATCTTTACAATGGATGGGGATCCATTGGCCTGGAGGTGGGGGGGTGTCTATGAGCCTAGGACCATGCTTATATGGAGCCTTCTAGTTCTAAATCTACTCACAAAGTCAGAAAGCTAATTCTGGAAGAGTCACATCACTCAAAAAAGAAATGTAACAAGAATCTCATCCTCCATTGGTACAACTTTTAAAATGGGAGTTAATCAGGGTGAGACAAATAGCAAAAACCACAGCCACCCATTCCCCAACAGAGAAGTAATCAAGAGACAGAAAGAAGCATTTCCCCCAAGAAGAGTTGCAAATGATTAACAACTAGGGAAAGGAGAGCAAATCAAAAAGAGGAAGAGAAATGCAAATCAAAAGGCCGGCAGGTTTGACCTCCCATCACAACCAACAAATTGGCAAAGATGACAAACCTTGGAGGCTGTGGGAAGAGGCTAACCCATAGCAGGTGAAGCTGGGAACTAACACAACCCCTTAAAAACCAGGGTTAGCAGCCTTTGACGCTAGAGCTCACTCTCTCCATTTTGACCAGCACTCTCTCTGGCCACCCCACATGCCTGGAACACTTTCCCTCCTTGACTCCACCTACTGAGCCTGGCTTCCTTTAAGTTCCAACTCAAATCCTTCCCCAAGCCCTCTTCAGTCCAGGGCCTTCCCTCTGCTAGTCTCCTTCCTATTATTCATTTCCTATTTATTCCGTACATCTGGCCTCGAATATGTCGCTTGGCTTATTGTTTCCCCATTAGACCGTGAGCTTCTCGAGGACAGTGACAGCCTTTTTGTCTTTCTTTGTATCCTCAGCACTTGGTACTGTCATGGGCATGCAGCAGGTGCTTAATAAATGTTTACAAATGGAAAGCAATTTGGAATTAGGCAAAATGTGATTCAAAATGTCCCCGCTCGTTTGACCCAGAGTCCTCTACTGGGATCATATCCCAAGGAGACTACTGGGAAGATGAAAGTCCCCAACAAGACCGAAATGTTTAAAGTGGTACTTTTTGCAATAGTGGAGAATTAAAAGCAAAATGCACACCCCCAGATCGGGCGATGGCTAAACAAATGGAGGCCCTGGGATGTTGTGGAATATTTCTGGGCTGTAATAAATGATGTGCATGGGGAGACTTACATTAACCGAAGCAGAGGGAAGGAAGCGGAGCCCAGAAAACAACCTACACAACAACTACAACTCTTTTTTTTTTTTTTAAGCATTTAGTTATTTATTGATTTGTGCCAGTATAAACTTTATTGAAAAGCCTATAAAGCAATGCTTTCCTCTACCAAATCAAATATTAATAGTATTTTTTTTAAAATAACAGATGATGAGATATTACACTCTTTTACCCTTATTATTCATCTTCCACAGAACTACTTGATTGATCTTGTTTTTAACTACTGAAACCAACCAGTTGTTAACTTTAGCTTATGAAGTAGAGTCTAAAATTCCTAACACGGTATTCAAGAGATCCTGTACTCTGACATCATCTTACCTGCCTAGAAGCATCCCACAATGTTTTCCTCTGCATACTCAGTACAGCAATAAGATTTATCCCAAAGTGAACTGGAATTCTTCATTATGGAGTGGATTTCTGCTACAACTACAACTCTTGATGGAAAGATCGCAAAACAATCCAAAGCCGACATTGTGATGTGACAAAGGACAAGCATGGCTCCAAGAAAAGAGGGGAGAAGTGGCCCTGCCCTGCTCCTCTGCAGAGGGGGGAAGTCCACAAGGGGGATGAACAGGTCTCAGACTTTGGGGATGTATCGATCAGTTGGGTGGATTTTTTGTCTTCTGGCTTTAAAACATACTATTTGTTATATGGAATGACTCTCTAGGAAGGGATGAGGGAGAGATCCTGGAGAACTCTCTGGTGATATAAAAAAAGACATCAATAAAACCTTATTTTTTAAAAAGCTGTTAAAATGGTAATAGGAATTCTTCCTTGGACTGGGTCTGGATTTGCGAAGCATTTTGTGACTGCTGTATACCTCCTATGGGAAGTCATCGTGATTCATGGTCCTGAGTAAAGGGAACATTGATTTCCTCAAGGGGATCCAAGGTCCCAGAAGATGTCCTACCAGAAGTGGCGATTGGACCAAAGAAGCCTCCTGAAAGGAAGGGCAAGGTCTCCACCAGTGGGCATATGTAAGGCATAAGGTGGGCCAAGAGAAGGAACTGGCCAACTCAAATATGGGAAGATGGGAGAGGAATTGGCAAGCAGCCCTCCAAGGAAGAAGGGAGAGCTCAGCGGGTGAAATCTGGCTGTAAGAGCAGACTCACCCACACTGGGGAGAATCTTAAACGCAGGCAAAGGAATGGATCTTTTCGGTTATGTCCAATAAAGAGCCAACATGGTCCCATTTAAACAAGTGAGGAAACAAGTGAGGCTGTGACATTCAGAGAATAAGTTGGGGCCACATGCAGAATATTCAGAGCAAGTAGGTTTTAAGGTGATGAGAATATGAGAAGCCAAATCAAGAGAAAGTCCAGAGGTAGGTAGGAGCAAAAGAATACTGAGTGGGGAGAGGGAGAGATTTGAAAGCAAGAAGACTCGGGAGTTCTGAGCCTGGATAGCCAAGGAGAGGGGCAGCTGCTGCTGATCACTGCGGGAGCACAGTGTTAGGAAGAAGGCCAGGTTTGGAGATGAAGAGGGCCTGGCACGAAGACTCGGACCTAGGGGCCATTTGAGAAGTTCTGCCCAGTTGCCCCAGAAAAGGCAAGAACAGAGCAAAGAAAAGAAGGTGATGTGGCCGGCCATCCAGCCTGGGTCAGCAATTCTAGAGAGAGGATCCAAGCTGGACCATAGGAAGAGATGAAATTGCTAGGGAAGAATGGAGAGGGGAGACTAGAACTAGACACCCTAGGATCTGGTGGGAGATGACCCAGCAAAGAATACCAAAAACCTAAAAGATACATGCAGGAGGATGGGTGGATGTCACTGCAGAGGTCAGGAGGAGGAGAGAAAAGGTGTTGGATTTGGCAGCTAAGAGTGCACAGGTTCAGGTTAGTGGTTCTAACTCTGGAAGGAAGGGGGGATTGTGGATGAAGAAATAGGAGCAGCAGGGGCAGCTAGGTGGCTCAGTGGATAGAGTACCAGCCCTGAATTCAGGAAGACCTGAGTTCAAATCTGGTCTCAGATACTTAACACATCCTAGCTGTGTGACCCTGGGCAAGTCATTTAACCCCAACTGCCTCAGAAAAAAAAGAAAGAAATAAAATAAATAGGAGCAGTAGGAGCAAATCAACACATACCCCCCCTTTCTAGACCTTTAGCAACAAATGGCCCACGAGAAGGGATGAGAGCTTAAGCCTGTATTGGGGAGACAGTGGGATGAAAAGTTAGAACTAAGGAGTGGAAATCTTCCCTGGTCTATCTGAAGGAGCCAGGAAAGTGAGAGAATGAAGATCAGAGTGAGAAGGATGGGATAATTAGTAGAGATGGGAGGGGAGGCTGAAGAAGAGAGTTCTGGAGCGCTAAGGCCCTGGGAGGAGCTGAGTGAGATGCTGACATAAAACACATTCAAAAGTGAATTCTTCCAGACTATCAGAGAAAAAGTTTATTACTTTCCCTTTATGACACAGATTCTTAAATACAGAAAATGATCACATGAGATGCAGATTTTTGTTAAAAAATAAATATAGCATTGATACCCAAATTGAGTATAGATAGAACTGAAAAAGAAAAGTACGGGCTAATATCATTAATAAAGAGATGACCTAGTTAGTCATAGCATTCATTCACTATCTAATGGCCCATTCGGCAATAAGGAGCTAAGCTGGGGACGTGATTGGGTATGCTTCTAGAATATCTGGGAGAAAATGAAGGAAGAACTTAATTGAGTTGAGGAAGGCAGCAGCAGATCAAAGATAACCATGGAGAAGTTCTGTATATCTTAGATCTCCACTCTTCTCTCTCCAGTCTGCTCAAATTCATATTCCTTTTGGCTTTCAATAATGTAAATAGCTCATATGTGGCACAATGGATATAGCACTGGATTTGGATCAGAAAGATTTATCTTCCTGATTTCAAATTCTGCCTCAGACACCCCCTAGTTGTGTGACCCTGGCCAAGTCACTGACTCCATTTGCCTGAGTTACCTTATCTGTCAAACAATCTAGAGAAGGAGTTTGGGAGAATTCTGGGAAGACGGCAGAGTGGGTTGGAATATTACAAGCTCCCCAGATTTCTCCACAAACAAAACAAAATAGCGCCCTGGGGAAAACATAGACCAGTGGAAAGCAAGTCAGAGACGGGGCAGAACAGGAGGCCTCCTGGGACAACCAGAGAAGATTCAAAGATCCCAGAACTCAGTTTTGGCCCAAGCGAAGTGTAAACACCTCCAGGCTAGTTCCTCTGTAACAGCAAACAGGAGCCCTAGGGATTGCCTCAAAGCCAACCACAAGATTTTCACTCCCAGACAAAACCAATTCAAATATGCTGGAGCTACCATTAGAGTCACACAAGACCTATTACTGGCTGCAATAAAAGACCACAAGTCTTGGAATATTATATCTGGACCATCAAAAGAATTAGAGCTGCAGCCAAAAATATATCCACAAAATTAAGTATAACATCGAATGAAAAAATGAACATTCAACGAACCATCAGATTTCTCCGGATTTTGTTGCAAACAAACCTGAATCAATAGAAAATCTGACTTATAAGAACCAACATCAAAGATTGATTTCAAAGGATTTAATAAGAATATACTATGTCTTACATGTAGAAACATAAACCGAATATCCAAGATCGTCATTCATGATCGGGTAGTCCAAGGAAAGATTCGGGGAGAGCTGAACATGACATGACTCCCCAAAGCAAAACCAGGTAGGAAAAGGTAAAAACAAGAATTATGCTATAAGAGTGAGGTATGAGAGTAAGAACTAACACAGATGAGGGAGAAGGGCTGCTAATTCTGAAATCCTACTCATATCAGGAATGGGTTAAAGTGGGAAAAATACATATAAATGCATGGGTGGGTGGGTATAGGTGGGTATATACCAAGAAGGGTATAGCCCCCTCCAAAATCTATAAACAAAAAAGAGAATGGAATAGGGAAGTTGGGGACATAGAGGGGTGTGGAGGTTAACTGGAGTGGGATAAGGTGATTAATAGGAGAGGGTAAAAAGGTGGGAAAGAAAAGATAAGGGAAGGATGGGGGGGGCGGAGAAGTTAAGTATAAGTTAACAAATTAACTGGTAAAAGTAAAAGAGTTAGCAGGGATAGCTTGGCAGCACAATGGATAGAGCACCAGCCCTGAAGTCAGGAAGCCCTGAGTTCAAATCTGGTCTCAGATACTTAACACATCCTAGCTGTGTGACCCTGGGCAAGTCACTGAATCCCAATTGCCTCAGAAAATAAATAAATAAACAAACGAATGAATGAATGAATGAACAAGCAAACAAACAAACAAATAAAGAGTTAGCAGGGACAGGAAACAAGACATATATACAAACACAATTATCAAGAGCAGAATTCATTTGGAAAAAAACAGTAGGGGCCAGTAATCACTGATCTCAGACAAAGTCAAAGTCAAAAAAGATTCAATCAAGAAAGAAATCTATCTTGTAAGTCAGACATATGAATATATATATATGTGTGTGTATATGTGCATATATATACAGATATATATGTGTCGAAGTATACATAAATATAGCAGTGCTTAATGGTAGCCTGCTTAAGGGAGGTGGGAGGGAGGACAGGGGAAGCACACAGCTGGGACCAAAACAAAAGGAAGCAAGAATGGACAGCTCTGAATACAATATTTTCTATTATTATAGACACTACCTTGAAACTGAAACTTATTGCTACATATTCTGCAGCCTCTTGTATGTTCTGCTCTGGGTGTAACAATGTTTTTCTTTGTCTTTTTTCTTTTTGAATTTTGTATTTCAGTTTTAGATACATTGAAATCAAATTAAGAGCCTAAGAAGGAAACAGTGAACCATCTCGGTATCTTTAGCAAGAAAATCCCAGAGTCATGAGGAGTCAGCCGTGACCGAAATGGCTGGACAATGCTGTGATTTTATGGAGAGAAGGAGGAGGATTTCTATATTTCACTAATTGAGGTGGGTTTGGGGGGAGATTTACGTTACAATCAGATGATCTGGGGAAACTATTTCAATTAGCCAAACTAAAGCTATTAATAGGTTACTGAAAGATCCCACCTCCACAGAGGTGCGCCAGGGGCCGTTGCTGACCACTGGTGACCGGAAGGGCAGAAAGGCCATATCAGAGGGACTCTGTCAGACAGAAGGGAACAGGTCCTCAGCAGCGGAAAAAGTGTTGAGGGAAGTGATCTCTGGGAGCTGAACAGCCAGCCCACTTGTACACCACTTTCCACTCTAAGCCCACACACCAAAAAGCAGAGACATCACTTTGCCGACAAAGATCGGTCCGGTCAAAGCTACGCTTTTTCCAGCAGCGGCGCAGGGCTGGGAGGGGTGGGTTGTAAGGCAAGCCGAGTGCCTCAGAACTGAGGCTTCTGCTCTGTGGTGCCATTGTGAGCCTCCTGGACAGCACGGAGGTCAACACGATCTGTACTGGGAGAACTGAATTCAGGCCATTCACTCACTACAAGGTCAAATACTAAAACTGAAACTTAGATACTCTGACCACACCACGAGGAGATGGGATTCGTCGGGGAAGATCCAGTTATTGGGAACGATTGGAGGCAAAAGGAAACAGCAGAGGACGAGCCGGACGGACGGTGTCACGGAAGCGACGAATACGAGCCTGGACAGACTCGGGAGCTAGTGAGGCTGGGGAGTCCATGGGCTCCCAATAGCAGGACACAACTGAAAAACAGCACATAGAGCAGCCTAAGTCCCACCCCTAAGGCAGCCCTGGCCTTGAGAGGCAGCGTGGGAGGAGAGGAATGGGATACTTCTCACATTTATGTCTGCTGCTCTAACTTATATCCAGCTGCAAAGTCTGACTAGATTTCTCCTCTGCTCAATAATGTTCACAGCAACCTGGCACCTGGAGGATCAAACCCAGCAAGGCCATCTAAAGTCCTTCACACTCTGCTTCCAATTTCTCTCCCAACTGATACCTTTCTCATGCCATGGGATCCACCCAAAGTGGCCTGTTCCTAGCCCCTCACAGACCATGACGCACTTTCCCCAAAGGCTGCCAGTCCCCTGCCCTCACTGCTACCTCTGCGATGGCCTAGCTCCTGTCCAGGGCTAGCACCCCTTCCTACGAGACCTTTGTGGGCATGAGGGCTAGATGCTCCTGGAGGCCAGAAATTCTTTCCGGTGAGCTGACCTTTGTACCCGGAACTTCCAGTGAACCCCAGGAGCTTCAGAAACCCTGTGTAAAGCAATTCCACTCGACTTGGGATGGAAACAGCCATCCACATCCAGAGAGAGAACTACAGAGACTAGACGGGGACCCGAGCAGAGTATCTGCACCTTGGTGTTGTGTGCTCCCTTGTTTTTCCCTTGTGTTTTGTCCCTTTTTGACCTGCTCTTTGCATGCAGCAACACAAATATGGAGCTTTGTTTAAAAGAACGCCCTGTGTCTGACCTATATTGCACTGCCTGCTGTCTCGGGGAGGGGGAAGGGGGAAACTGAGGAAGGAAAATTTGGACGGTGCAGTTTTACAGGACGGATGTTGAAGACTATCTTCACATGCATTTGGAAAACGAAAATCCTAGGTAAAAGCCCCGGTTGCCCTGGGCTGAACTGATCCGGCCACAGCTGGTACGGCCTGGCACTCGCCTGAGCCCGTGGGATGCCCCCCCCCTTACCTTGCCCTTTTTCCTTCTGTCTGGAGCACGGGTCCCAGCTCCCATTTAGCAGTCAGTGACGACGAAGCTCTTGGCTTTCCAAAACTCAGGCTCCCCTGGGCCACCTGCTCATGGGTCAACACATGCGCCTAAATGCCGAGGGACCCTTTGGCCCTTGGGCAGATGGAGGGCGAACGCCTGCTTCTAAAATGGCTCCCCTTGGATGATGGACCGAAAGGAGTCCCAGGAAGATCCTGGGGGCCAAAAAGCCTCAACCTGGGCTTCTACCTTCCAGGAACTGAAAACAGGCTGGAGCTCCCCAAGTGAATCACTTCACTGCTCGGAGCCTGGAAGCCTGCTGTGTCCCTGTTTGTGCCCCCCCCAACACACACACACACACACACACACACACACACACACACACACACACACACACACACACACACCCTTGCCTGTTGTTCCTTCCAGCCTGAGCCAGTAAGATGAGACTGTCCCAGCATGCTTCCCTGGAAAGACCAGGGAGTGGGGGGAGGCCCATCCCAAGCTACCCTGGGCCCAGCTCACTGAACAGAGCTCCAGCCTTCCATTAGGATGCTCGGGATGCTGCCATAGCCTTTCCTCATCAGGGCTCTGAGGGTGCCCAAATTGGCACCTGCCCCATATCCCTCTGATCCTCCTGAAAGGGAGGCTGCATTGGCAGCTGTTTTAGAGGTGAGTCCCAAGCTGAGCCTTGGAGAAGGAAGGCCACTGGCTTTGTTGAGCCACTGCGGGTCCCCTGACTCCCAAGACAGCAGCGGGGAGTAAGCATTTCTAGATATTGCCCACTCTGTGCCAGCCACTACGCCCCGAGCTTTGTGCAACTAGGAGCTGTTCTGATCTTCACTTTAACTGTGGAAGACAGGTGTTCTTATTATGTCCATTTTCCAGCCTGTCACACAGCCATAGCAAGTGTTCGAGGCTGAAAGTGAACTCAGGCCAGATCCAGGCCTCTATCCACCACAGCACCACCCGGCTGCCCCCAGTGCTCCTCACAACTACAACACCCTAAGCCTGGAAAGTCCTGAACTCTGGACTCTGATGAGGAAGAAGCCCAAGCGCCCTCTGGGCAGACTGGTGAAGTAGAACCCGGGCGGCGCCTGCCCACCACACCAAGACAGTTAAGCGGGGCCCCCCCTCTTTGTGTCCAAAATGCCAGCTAGCCCCTTGCCAAGACAGACCTGGCCCGCCACTGAGCCTGGGAGAGGGAGGGGACACAAAACCCGAGCGCCAGCCTAGCTCTACCACTGAGGTAACCTGGGCCTAGCACTGCCTCAGCGGGCCTTCCCGGAAGGTGCTAACCAGCAGGTACACTGGCCGATGAACTGTTCCCTCCCCCACCCACCCCCAAACCAGCACCAGGCTGACCACCCAGGGGCGCCGGGCCACTTCATCCTCACGGGCTCCCTTGGCCGGCCCCACCCCTGCGGCTCCCGGCTCCTACACCCAGCCCTATTGCCTGGAAAAGGGACCTTTCCCTCGACCACCTTCTCCTCCTCCTCCTCCTGGCCCTCCCCACTCCTCACCTCTCCGAGAAGTAGGCCGTGAGCACCCGCGGAGCAGCAGTCCCGGAGCGCCCATTCTGCCCCACCCTCCAGCTGGCCTGGGAGGGGCGGGGCCACCAGCCAGCTTCCCCCGGCCCCCGCTGACCCAGGCTAGACCCATAACCACCCCTGCCCAGGAGGACAGAGACGTAGTAGAGGAATGAAGAAGAGCAAGAGAAGGGGAGGAAGATGGAGGGAGGGGAAGAGGAAGGAGGGAAAAGGGGAAGGGAAGAAGAGAGAGAAAGGAGGGAAGGAGAGAGAGGAAAGGGGAAAGGACAGAGCAAGGGGGGGTGGAAGAAGAGAAAAGCGGAAGACAGGAAGAGGGCAGAAGGAAGGGAGGAGAGAACAGGAGGGAGGAAAGGGGAAGGAAGGGAAGAGGACAAAGCAAGAGGGAGAGAAGGGAAAAGAGAAGAAAGGAGAGATGTAGATAGAGAAGGAGGGAGAGGAGAGTGACACATGAACAGGAGATATGGAGAGAGGAAAGAGCAAGGGAAATGTAGAGAGAAGGAGGGAGGTGGAAAGAGAGAGAGGAAAGGGAGGAGAGAGACAGAGATGGAGAAGAGAGGCAGAGAAATGGAGAGAGATGGAAGAAGAGATGGAAAAAGGAGAGAGAGGAGAGATGGAGAGTAGTGAGACAGATATGGACAGAGGAAGAGACAGACTGGAGAAAGGAGAAAGATGGAGAGAGGAGGAGAGGAGAGAGAGAGAGGGAGAGAGGGAGAGAGGGAGAGAGAGATGGAGAGGAGAGAGAGAGAGAGGGAGAGAGGGAAAGAGGAGAGAGGGAGAGAGGGAGAGAGGGAGAAGGGAGAGAGGGAGAGAGGGAGAGAGGGAGAGAGGGAGAGAGGGAGAGAGGGAGGAGGAGAGAGAGAAAGAGGGAGAGAGGGAAAGAGGGAGAGAGGAGAGAGAGGAGAGAGGAGAGGGAGAGAGGGATGGAGAGGAGAGAGAGAAAGAGGGAGAGAGGGAAAGAGGGAGAGAGGGAGAGAGGGAAAGAGGGAGAGAGGGAGAGAGGGAAAGAGGGAGAGAGAGGAAGAGGGAGAGAGGGATGGAGAGGAGAGAGAGAAAGAGGGAGAGAGGGAGAGAGGATGGAGAGGAGAGAGAGAAAGAGGGAGAGAGGGAAAGAGGGAGAGAGGAGAGAGGGAGAGAGAGGAGAGGGAGAGAGGAGAGAGGAGAGGGAGAGGGATGGAGAGGAGAGAGAGAAAGAGGGGGAGAGGGAAAGAGGGAGAGAGAGAAGAGGGAGAGAGGAGAGAGGGAGAGCGGGATGGAGAGGAGAGAGAGAAAGAGGGAGAGAGGGAGAGAGGGAAAGAGGGAGAGAGGGATGGAGAGAAGAGAGAAAGAGGGAGAGAGGGAAAGAGGGAGAGAGGAGAGAGGGAAAGAGGGAGAGAGGGAGAGAGGGAAAGAGGGAGAGGGAGAGAGGGAAAGAGGGAGAGAGGGAAAGAGGGAAAGAGGGAGAGAGGGAAAGAGGGAGAGGGAGAGAGGGAAGAGGGATAGAGGGAGAGAGGGAAGAGGGAGAGAGGGAAAGAGGGAGAGGGAGAGAGGGAAAGAGGGAAAGAGGGAGAGAGGAGAGAGGGAGAGAGGGATGGAGAGGAGAGAGAGAGGGAGAGAGGGAGAGAGGGAAGAGGGAGAGAGGAGAGAGGGAGAGGGAGAGAGAGGAGAGAGAGAGAGGAGGAGAGGAGAGAGGAGAGAGGGAGAGAGGGAGAGAGGAAGAGGGAGAGAGGGAGAAGAGGGAAGAGGGAGAGAGGGAGAGAGGAGAGAGGGAGAGAGGGATGAGGAGGAGAGAAGAGGGAGTGAGAGATGGAGAGAGGAGAGAGGAGAGGAGAGAGGTGAGAGGTGTGAGGAGAGGGAGAGGGTGAGGAGAGGGAGAGTGGGTGAGTGGGAGGTGTGAGAGGGAGTGAGGGGAGAGAGGGAGAGAGGGTGAGAGGGGAGTGTGTGAGGTGGTGTGTGGTGAGTGAGGTGTTGTGGAGTGTGGGAGTGTGGGTGTGGTGTGAGGTGTGGGTGTGTGGGTGTGTGGGTTGTGGTGTGGTAGTGTGGGTTGTGAGGGTGTGGTGTTGTGGGGTTGTGGTTGTGGAGTGGTGGAGTGGGTTGAGGGGTGTGGGTGGGTGTGTGGGTTTGTGGGTGTGTGGTGTGTGGGTGTGTGTGAGGTGTGTGGTGTGTGGGTTGTGGGTTGTGGGATTGTGGTGTGTGTGTGGGTGTGGTGTTGTGGTTTGTGTGTTGTGGGTGTGTGGTGTGGGTTGGGTGTGTGGGTTGTGTGTGGGTGTGTGGTTGTGGTGTTGGGTGTGTGGGTTGTGGGTTGTGGGGTGTGGGTGTTGTGGTGGTGTGGTGTGTGTGTGTGTTTGTGTGTGTTGTGGTGTGTGGGTGTGTGGTTGTGGTTGGGGTGTGTGTGTTTGGGTGTGTGGTGTGTTGGTTGTGGTGTTGTGGGTTGTGTTGGTGTGGGGTGTGTTGTGGTTGTGGGGTTGTGGTGTGTGTGTTGGGTGTGTGGGTTTGTGGTTTGTGTGGTTGTGGTGTTGTTTGGGTGTGTGTGGGTGTGTGGGTTGTGTGTGGTGTGTTGTGGGTTGTGGTTTGTGGTTGTGGGTGGGTTGTGGGTTTGTGGGTTTGTGTTGGGGTGTGGTGTTTGTGGGTTGTGGGTTTGTGGTGTTGTGTTGGGTGTGGGTTGTGTTTGTGGTTGTGTGGTGTGTGGTTTGTGGTTGTGTGGGTTGTGTTGTGTGTTTGGTGTGTGTGGTTTGTTGTGGTTTGTGGTGTGTGTTGTGGTTGTGGTTGGGTTGTGTGGTTTGTGTGGTGTTGTGGTTTGGTGTTGTGTGTTGGTGTGTTGTGGTTTGTTGGGTTGTGGGTGTTGTGGGTTTGTGGGTTTGTTGTGGGTGTGTGTGTGTGGTTGGTGTGTTGGTGTGTGTGGTTTGGTTGTGTTGGGTTGTGTTGGGTTGTTGGTTTTTGTGTGGGTGTTTGGGGTTTGGGTGTGGTTGGTTTGGGTGTTGGGGTTTGTGTGTGTTGTGGTTTGTTGGGTGTTGTGGGTTTGTGGGTTTGTGGGTGTGTGGTTTGTGGGTTGTGTGGTGTTTTGTGTGTTTGTGGTGGTTGTGGTTTGTTGTTGGTGTGTGGTTTGTTGGGGTGTGGGTTGTGGTTTGTGGGTGTGGGTTTGTGGGTGTGTGGTGGTTGGTGTGGGTTTGTGGTTGGTGGTTTGTGTTTGGGTTGGGGTGTTTGTTGTGTGGGTTTGGTGGGTTGTTGTTTGTGGGTGGGTGTTGGGTGGTTGTGTTTTTGGGGGTTTGTGGTTGGGTTTTGGTGGTGTTGTTGTTGGTGTTTGTTGGGTTTTGGGTGTTGGTTTGTGGGTGTGGGGGTTTGTTGGGTTTGGTTGTGTGGTTGTTGTGGTTTGTGGTGTTGTGGTGTTTGGTTGTGGGTTTGTGGTGTGTGTTTGTGGTGTGTTTTGGTTGTGGTTTGGTTTGTGAGAGAGATTATGATTATTAGTGGGTTTTGTTGAGAGAGAGAGAGGGAAGAGGAGAGAGGGAAGAGGGAGAGAGGAGAGAAGAGGGAGAGAGGAGAGGGAGAGAGGGAGAAGGAGAGAGAAGAGGGAGAGAGAGAGAGATGAGAGAGAGAGAGAGGAGAGAGGAGAAGAGGGAAGAGAGGGAAAGAGGGAGAAGAGGAGAAGAGGGAGAGAGGAGAGAGGAGAGAGAGAGGGAGAGAGAGAGAGAAGAGGGAGAGAGAGGAGAGAGAGGGAGAAGAGGAGAGAGGAAAGAGGGAGAGAGAGGAAAGAGGGAGAGGAGAGAAGAGAATGAGAGGAGAGAGGGAAAGAGGAGAGAAGAGAGGAAAGAGGGAGAGAGAGGAAAGAGGGAGAGAGGAGAGAGGGAAGAGAGGGAGAAGAGGGAGAGAGAGAGGGAGAGGGAAGAGAGAGAGAGAGGAGGGAAGAGGAAAGAGGGAGAGAGGAAAGAGGGAGAGAGAGAGAAGAGAGGGAGAGAGAGGAGAGAGGGATGGAGAGGAGAGAGAGAAAGAGGGAGAGAGAAAGAGGGAGAGAGGGAGAGAGGGAAAGGGAGAGAGGGAGAGAGGAGAGAGGAGAGAGGGAGAGAGGGATGGAGAGGAGAGAGAGAAGAGGGAGAGAGGGAAAGAGGGAGAGAGGGAGAGAGGGAAAGAGGGAGAGAGGGAGAGAGGGAAAGAGGGAGAGAGAGGAAGAGGGAGAGAGGGATGGAGAGGAGAGAGAGAAAGAGGGAGAGAGGAGAGAGGGATGGAGAGGAGAGAGAGAAAGAGGGAGAGAGGAAAGAGGGAGAGAGGAGAGAGGGAGAGAGAGGAAGAGGGAGAGAGGAGAGAGGGAGAGAGGGATGGAGAGGAGAGAGAGAAAGAGGGGGAGAGGGAAAGAGGGAGAGAGAGAAAGAGGGAGAGAGGAGAGAGGGAGAGCGGGATGGAGAGGAGAGAGAGAAAGAGGGAGAGAGGGAAAGAGGAGAGGGAGAGAGGGAAGAGAGGGAAAGAGGGATAGAGGGAGAGAGGGAAAGAGGGAGAGAGGGAAAGAGGGAGAGGGAGAGAGGGAAGAGGGAAAGAGGGAGAGAGGAGAGAGGGATGGAGAGGAGAGAGAGAGGGAGAGAGGGAGAGAGGGAAAGAGGGAGAGAGGGAGAGAGGGAAAGAGGGAGAGAGAGGAAGAGGGAGAGAGGGATGGAGAGGAGAGAGAGAAAGAGGGAGAGAGGGATGGAGAGGAGAGAGAGAAAGAGGGAGAGAGGGAAAGAGGGAGAGAGGAGAGAGGGATGGAGAGGAGAGAGAGAAAGAGGGAGAGAGGGAAAGAGGAGAGAGGGAGAGAGGGAGAGAGGAGAGAGGGAGAAAGGGATGGAGAGGAGAGAGGGAGAGAGGGATGGAGAGGAGAGAGAAAGAGGGAGAGAGAGAAAGAGGGAGAGAGGGAAAGAGGGAGAGAGGGAAAGAGGGAGAGGGAGAGAGGGAAAGAGGGAAAGAGGGAGAGAGGAGAGAGGGAGAGAGGGATGGAGAGGAGAGAGAGAAAGAGGGAGAGAGGAGAGAGGGGAAAGAGGAGAGAGGGATGGAGAGGAGAGAGAAAGAGGGAGAGAGAGAAAGAGGGAGAGAGGGAAAGAGGGAGAGAGGAAAGAGGGAGAGGGAGAGAGGGAAAGAGGGAAAGAGGGAGAGAGGAGAGAGGGAGAGAGGGATGGAGAGGAGAGAGAGAAAGAGGGAGAGAGGGGAGAGAGGGAAAGAGGGAGAGAGGGATGGAGAGGAGAGAGAAAGAGGGAGAGAGAGAAAGAGGGAGAGAGGGAAAGAGGGAGAGAGGAAAGAGGGAGAGAGGGAAAGAGGGAGAGGGAGAGAGGGAAAGAGGGAGGGAGAGAGGGAAAGAGGGAAAGAGGGAGAGAGGAGAGAGGGAGAGAGGGATGGAGAGGAGAGAGAAAGAGGGAGAGAGAGAAAGAGGGAGAGAGGGAAAGAGGGAGAGAGAGAAAGAGGGAGAGAGGGAAAGAGGGGAGAGAGGGAAAGAGGGAGAGAGGGAAAGAGGGAGAGAGGAGAGAGGGAAAGAGGGAGAGAGGAGAGAGGGAGAGAGGGAAAGAGGGAGAGAGGAGAGAGGGAAAGAGGGAGAGGAGAGAGGGAAAGAGGGAAAGAGGGAGAGAGGAGAGAGGGAGAGAGGGATGGAGAGGAGAGAGGGAAAGAGGGAGAGAGGGAAAGAGGGAGAGGAGAGACAAAGAGGAGTCAGCTGGAGAGAGGAGACAGAAAGGGAGAGAACAGACAAAGAGATGGAAAGAGATGGAGAGGAGAGAGACAGTGAGAGAGGAGGACAGATGGAGAGGACTGACAAAGAGATGGAAAGAGATGGAGAGGAGAGACAGATGGAGAGATGGAGAGAGGAGAGAGGGAGAGAGGGATGGAGAGGAGAGAGAGAAAGAGGGAGAGAGGGAGAGAGGGAAAGAGGAGAGAGGGATGGAGAGGAGAGAGAAAGAGGGAGAGAGAGAAAGAGGGAGAGAGGGAAAGAGGGAGGAGAGGGAAAGAGGGAGAGGGAGAGAGGGAAAGAGGGAAAGAGGGAGAGAGGAGAGAGGGAGAGAGGGATGGAGAGGAGAGAGAGAAAGAGGGAGAGAGGGAGAGAGGGAAAGAGGGAGAGAGGGATGGAGAGGAGAGAGAAAGAGGGAGAGAGAGAAAGAGGGAGAGAGGGAAAGAGGGAGAGAGGGAAAGAGGGAGAGAGGGAAAGAGGGAGAGGGAGAGAGGGAAAGAGGGAGAGGGAGAGAGGGAAAGAGGGAAAGAGGGAGAGAGGAGAGAGGGAGAGAGGGATGGAGAGGAGAGAGAAAGAGGGAGAGAGAGAAAGAGGGAGAGAGGAAAGAGGGAGAGAGAGAAAGAGGGAGAGAGGGAAAGAGGGAGAGAGGGAAAGAGGAGAGAGAGGAAAGAGGGAGAGAGGAGAGAGGGAAAGAGGGAGAGAGGAGAGAGGGAGAGAGGGAAAGAGGGAGAGAGGAGAGAGGGAAAGAGGGAGAGGGGAGAGAGGGAAAGAGGAAAGAGGGAGAGAGGAGAGAGGGAGAGAGGGATGGAGAGGAGAGAGGGAAAGAGGGAGAGAGGGAAAGAGGGAGAGGAGAGACAAAGAGGAGTCAGCTGGAGAGAGGAGACAGAAAGGGAAGAGAACAGACAAAGAGATGGAAAGAGATGGAGAGGAGAGAGACAGTGAGAGAGGAGACAGATGGAGAGGACTGACAAAGAGATGGAAAGAGATGGAGAGGAGAGACAGATGGAGAGATGGAGAGAGGAGAGAGGCAGAGAGGAGAAATGGAGAGAGGAGAGCGATGGCGAGGGACAGATGGAGAGAGGAGACAGATGGGGAGCAGAGAGATGGAAAGAGAGAGAAGAGGGATGGCGAGTAGAGCCAGATGGAGAGAAGAGAGATGGACAGAGGAGACAAAGACAAGGAGAGGGGAGAGATGTGGCCAGAGGAGTCACAGAGATGGTCAGCAGAGGGACGGAGAGAGAGGAGCCAGCCAGAGGAAGGAAGGAAGGAAGTGGGGAAGTGGAAGGAGCGTGGGGGAGGGGCGGCCCCGCCCCGCCCCGCCCCGCCCCGCCCGAGGGGCCACTCACTCTCTCGCTCCCCGGTCTGGCCGCTGGGGCCGCTGCGGCTGCCGCTGTCCGCCGCTCAGGACTCCCGCTGCGGGGGCTGCGCAGCGCTGCTCATGCCGTCCGCTGGGAGGATCATGCTCGGGGGCCAGGCCCCGAGCGGCGGCCCCGAAGCCCCACCGGCCGCTGCGGCGGGGACGGGGTGCGAGGCCCGCGGAGGCTCACGGCCCCCCTAGCGCCCGGGGCCCCAGAGGCGCGCACGCGGCATCCGGCCGGGGGGCGGGGGAAGAAGGGGGGAGGCCCGGTGCCTAGCGGCCCCCTCCCCGAACGGCGACTCCCCGGCGGGCCTCCAAAGGCGCCCGGGGTTCCCAGGAGACGGAGGCGCGCCCCCTCCGGTCTCTGCCCATCCGCCCTCCGGCCCGCTCGGCCCGGGGCCCCCAAGCCCCAGAAGGCGCCCTCGGGGCTCGCCCGCCCAGGGCGGGCCCGGGCTCAGGGGCTTCCGCAGCCGCTGCGGCGCCCGCGGCTCCCGGGGCCGCCGGATGGGGTGGAGGCGCCGGCCGCCGCGATCCGCGCCGCCCTGCCCAGTCCTGCCCCGCTGGGCTCGGCCGGCCCCGGCCCGGCCTAAGCAGACCGGGGGAGGTACGGGGCGCGGCGGGGCGGGGCGCCGAGGGGGCTAGGAGGGGCCGGGGCTGGCCGGAGGCCCTCGAGGACCCTCCCCCTCGCACGGGCTGGGCGGCGGGCTCGGGGAGGGGGGGGGCTCCCTTCGATCTCTCGGGCTCTCCTCTCCCCCTTCCCGGGGCTCTCTCCGGCAGGGCGACGAGGTGTGAACAGGAGAACAGCCCCACCCTGGGCTGCCCCTGGGTGGAGCTCCTTAAAAGGGACCAGCAGCGGCAGCGCCAGCCGAGGAGGCCGAAAGAGGGGGAGGGGCTGGGGAGGGGGGAGGGGGCCCGAGAGAGGGTGGGGCGAGCGCGCCGAGCCACCGCGGGGCTGGGGCGGGGCCGGAGAGGTGGGGAAGAGGGTGGGGCCCTGCAGGAGGGGACGGGAAGGCCGGCCCGAGAGGGGGAGAAGGTGGGGCGGGGAAGGAGGCGGGGACCCGGCCCGAGCCTAGGCCGCCCCGGCCCCTCCCGTGCGGGCGGGGGAGGCCGAGCACCCCCGAAGGCCAGTCCCTCCCATCCCCAGCCAGGTACGGCCCTCCCGGAGGCTCCGAGGCCCGGGAGGAGGAGGAGGAGGTGGGCTCGGGGGGAGGGGAGGATGCCGGGGAGGAGCCGCCTCCGTCTGCCACGGCCCCAATTGGGCGGAGGCGAGAGCCGGGGATGCCTGGGTGGGGGCGGGGCGGGGCTGCGGGGGAGGGGGGCGGCGATCCAGCGACCTGACAGCTGGGTGCGAGGGTTCGGCGCGCCGAGCTCGCCATGGCAACGGCGAGCGAGCCCAGCCAGGACAGGGAGAGAAAGCGGGAGAGAGGGAAGAGAGAGGAAAGAGATGGGGAAAGGGAGGGAGGGAGAAGGGAGCCAGAGACACTGAAGAAGGGAGTGCGAGAGAACGGAGCCAGAGAGAGAGAGAGAGAGGAGCGGGGGGCGGGGGGGAGGTCACGACCGGCTCCCCCGCTGGACACCACCACGGAGACGGGGAAGGCGGGGAGGCCGCCCAGGCTCGGGGAAGCCTCCCCCCGGCCTGGGAGGGTGGGTGCAGCTCTCCGCCCCCCTCCCCCCAGCCATTTTCCTGTAAGGTCCACACGGACAGCCCCACCGGCAGCGGCGGCGGGCTCTGGCCACAAAGGTCCGGCGGGGCGGCCGCCAACCCCTGGCGGCGACCCTCGTCCGGCCCGGGTCCGGGGCCCCGAGGAGGCGGGAGGGCCCGGGCGCGGGCCTGGCCTTGAGCTGCTGAGGGAGGGGAGGCGTCCAGCGCGCGGACCCCGGCAGCCGCCGGGCCGCCCGCCGCACCTGGAAGCTGCCGCTCCTACCTTGGCCACTTCCTAGCTCGGCGATTCCCGACGAGGCGGCCCCTCCCTAAGCCTCCATTCCCTCCTCCGCCCAGCCCGGAGGACGCTACCTGGACCGCCCCCGCCCCTCTCCCGCATGTTCCGAGGAAACGGGCGGGAGCCTCCGAGGGAGGCTGCCGAGAGCTGGAGGAGGCTGGCGGGCGGGCGGGCTGGACTGGGAGCCACCACGAGATCTGGGCTTATTCGGCCCCTGCTTTTGCTACTGAACACCAAGGAGACCGAGCCCCGGGCGGGAGGCACTTCACCTGGCTCCTCTTACCTGGCAAAGGAAGGGATTTCCCTAGTGGCCTCTAAGGTCCCTTTCAGCTCTAGGTCTGAGCCTCGGAATCAGGGCTCGTTCTCTTAGGTGTGGGGAGAGGGGGGAGGGCACAGGCTGCAACGTCACTCTGCTCCGATCCCCGGGAATGTCGCCTATTACCAGAGCCCACAGCATCATGGGCCCTCCCATTCATTAACTCCCGGGGCTTTGGGGACAAGCCAGCGAGGCTGCTCCCGCACTCACTCTTAGCCCCCCCCCCTTGACGGAGAGGGAAACTGAGGCTCGGAGAGAAAGAGAAGGAGAGACTCGCCCAGGCTCTCCAGCTAGATTGGAACTCGAGCCTCTATTTGCCAATGTAAGAGGAGGGATTGGGACTCCCGTCCCAGCCTCCCTTCTCCGCCCGCGGGCCGGAGCGCACAGGCACGCGTGTACGGCCCGCGGTCCCCGCTCCGGGGGGCGGGGGGGGGCGCGCAGGGCGGGCTTCTCCGACTGGCTTACACCGGGAGGCTCCGGCCGAGTAGCCTCTCCCCTGAATAAGGTGCAGGTAGGACCGAGACGGGCCCCGTCCTCAGAAGGGCAGCCTCGGCCCCACTCCCTGCGTGTCAGGCTCCTCGCACGGCCCCGGGGAAGGGGAGAGGTGGACGGGTCCGAGGCTTGCGCCCCACGCGACCCCGTTTTCCCTGGCTGAGAGCTCGGGGGCGGCCTTGTGCTCCCCCGGCTCCGAGAACGCGCCAGCCCCGCTTCTCCTCCTTCCCGGCGAAGCCAGAGGCGGGCCCCGGGCGAGGCCGGCGGCGGCGTTCTGGTAGCCACGGCGCGCCGCGGCTCGGCCGCTTCGGGCCCCGGCAGCGGGGGGGAGCCCAGGGGAGCGAGCGGCGCCGAGGGGAGCGAGCGGCGAGGGGGCAGAAGCAGAGGCTCCTGCCTCGTGGCGCCTAGGCGGTGGGCTACCGGAGCCGAACGTGACGTGGTGGCGGCCGCGGCCAATGGCTGGGCCGGTCGGGATGAAGTGGCCTTTGTTACAGCGGAGGGGCCGGGCGGGAGTAGTTATCGGAAAGTTGCGGCGCGCCCGAGCGCCAGGCGAGCTCCCCGGGAAGCGCGCGGGGCTCCCGCCGTCCCGGCACCGCGGCTTCTGCTCCCCCTGCTCCCGGCCGGGCCACCCCCCGGGGTGCTCCGCTCCGCGCCCTCCCTGGCCCCTCTCCTTCCGCTCTCACCCGTGTGCAGGGAGGATCTGGCCAGCAAGGCCCCCCAAAAGCACCCTGGGCAAGCCGCGGCCCTCCTTCCTCCCGTCCATCCTTCCGCCGGCGCTCTGCCCTGCCCTGGGCTGGGCCGGGCTGCCAATTGGGAGGGTCCCTGGCCGAAAAAGAGGCCGGGCTCCCTCCCTACCCCCGGAGTCCGAGGGGGCCAGCACAAGGGTTAAATTAAGCCGGCTCTAATGAACAACAGCTGAGAGGTATGCGGGCACCCCGTGTCAGGCCCGCTCCCCCTCCCCTCCCCGCGCCGCTCCCTCCCCCCTCCCCGGTAGCCCAGCTGACGAGCTACCCGGGTGGGGCCCTGGCTGAGGGCTGCGGGGAGGGGAGAAGGCGAAGCCTCCTCAGGAGGACTCCACCCTCCCTCCTCCCAAGCTGAACAAACAAAATCCCGGCGAGTCCGGCCGACGGGAGGAAGGCTCTGGGGGCTGGGGGGGGGGGGGGGCGGCCCAGGGTACCGAGGGGAGGGGCCGGGGGGCGTGGAGCGTGACCGGCAGCAAGCTTGCACCCTGAAGTCACCGCTATTTGTGGGTGCCCCAAAAAGGTGGCGGCTGAAAGCAGCCTCCAGGCCTCCCTCCTCCACATGTGTCCCGCGGGGGCCGGGCCAGGTAGGGCGGAGGCCCCGAGGGGCCACCTTTTGTCCCAATGCTGGGCCAGTCGTGCCGGGCGAGCAGGGGGCAAGACGCAAGCAAGCCACGGCCCGGGGAGCTCGTTGGGTGGCCCCGACAGCCGCGACCTGGCCGGCAGGTGGGAAGGAGGGAGGCTCGGGGTCCCGCTGGCCGGGAGCCATCCCAAGCGAGCTCCAGCCTGCCAGCCCGGCCCACTCCCACAGGGGGAGGGGGAGCGGCAAACCCGGGCCGGTCCGAGGCACGCGTGGGGGGAAGGGCCGCGGGGACCCCAGCCTGCGGGAGCCTCGCTTTGGGGGTTGCCCAAGACAACTCTCCAGGCCGTTTCCAAACAAGACGGGAACTCCCTGATTGGCAGCTCCAAGGAGGGCAGCGGGAGGGAGGGAGGGAGGGGCGGGGCCCGTCCCGCCCGGAGCCGGCCGGCCTCCTTTCCCCGAGGGAGGGGCGTTGCCGGCTGTGCCCTTCGCCCTCCCCCCTCCCCTGCCCTGGGCGTTCTTGTCCCTTCCCATGGAAACGAGGGGGGGTGGGGAGGAAAGGGGGAGCCTTCTTCCAGCTCTGCCGCTCACAGCCCCCCCCCCCCTTCCCGGGAGAGGCCGGGGCCGTGACGGCCCCTGTACTGAATGAATCACTGGCGCGCCGCTCGGAGATCCCTTCAGACTCTTGAGGGAGGAGAGGGGCGAGGGGAGGGGAGGGGAGCCCCACGGGTCGGGAGGAGGTCGCCCGCCCAGCCTGCTTACAAACCCGATTTCCCCGCGATCTGTAGCCGCACACAGGCCGGATTGGAACTCGGGGCTCCCAGGCCGGCCCTCCTCCTCCGGTCCAGGAGGTCCAAGGTCTTGATGGCCGGGATGGGGGGAGGAGGAAGGGCCAGAGGCTGCTCTGCGGGCCCACGTGCCTTGGGCAGAGGCGCCCCGGCCGGGGCAGCCCGCCGCGGGACACGGGCTTGGACACAGCCTCAGACACCGGTCGGGCCGTGTGCCTCAGTTTCCTCCACTGGAAAATTGAGATCGAGCAAGGAGGATGGGATAATGGGAAAGTGCTCCTCCCCCAGACGCAGCACACACATGCCAACTCACAAACACCGTACGCGCGCTCACACGCGCACCTCGCACATGCACGCCCGCCGGCCCGAGCGGTTCGCCACCCCCACACCTGGACCCCCGCGGCCACAATTCTGCCTGCCCCGCAGGACGCCGCACGTGCGCTTAGCCAGCTTGGCACCGGCCACCTCCCCCGCCCCCCTGCCCTCTGGAGCCCAACGGAACCAGGACAAGCACTCTCCCCCAGGCCCGGCTCCCGGCCCCCTGCTGAGCCCCAGCAGTCCGAGATGAAGAAACTAAAATGGGCCAGAATGGGGAAAGGGACTGGGGGGAGGGGCTGGCTGGGGGTGGGGGAGAGGGGAACCGGCCACAGTTCCAGCAGCCTCCCTCCCCCCATCCTGAGGCCCTGCTCGCTCCAGCCCCCCTCCTCCCCCCAAGGGAATCCCTAGGCCAGCCCCGCCCACTGCAGGGGCTCTGGGCGGTGTGGGCTGCCAATCTCTGGGGGAGCCCTGGCTCAGAGAGCGTTGCATCCCAGCTCAGGGGCAGCTGGCACTTCAGGAGGGCTTTAGATGACGCCAAAAGCCCTGGAGGGAGGGACTAGAGGAATTATCGTGCTCGTTTTACTGAGGAGACTGGGGGAAGTGACCTGCCCAAGGTCACAGCTAGAAAGGGATGGAGGAGGAATCCCAACCGCATCTTCCTGTTTGCCCTATCCCGCCCCTCAGTGCATCTGCATCAGACCAGACTGTCCGGGGAGACAAGACTGGCCGTGAACAGCCCCAACCGAGGGCCACGTGCTTCAGGGAGCCGCGGGTCATCTGGTCCAATCCGGCCAGCGCACCGAATGGGAGACAGAGCCCCAGAGCACGATGCCCACAAGCATACAGAAAGGAAGGGTGTTTAGCCAAAGCTCTAGTGCCCAGCATGGAGCTGACCCTACTAGGGACTCAATGAACCTTGGTGGGACGAACTAGGGCAAGGGAGAGGAAACTGAGGCTCAGGTAGCATTAGTGACTTGCACGTGGCTGTCCGGTGGAGGAAGGAGCCAGACTCAGATGTCTCCTAATAGTCTCGTCCCTCATTATCCCTCAGACCTTCTTCCTTCTCTGCCCAGTCCTACCGCCCTAAAACACAAGTTTGGCCCGCTCCGGTGGCACTGCCTGAAGTCAGGAGGACCTGAGTGCAAATCCAGCTTCCCAGCTGGGTGACCCTGGCCAAGTCACTTCACCCTGTTTGCCTCAATTTGCTTCTCTGTCGAATGAATCGGAGAAGGAAATGGCCAAACTCGAGCATCTTTGACAGGAAAACCCCAAATGGGATCACAAAAAAGTCCCACAGGACCCAACAACTACAAAACTGGTCCTCGAAAGGCTTAGCATCTGTGGGAGGGGGGGAAGAGCAGGGCTTGGGGAGGGACTGGAGTGGGTGAGAACCAACAAACCAGAAACTGCATCGGGCTATTGGGATCTAGAAACCAACTCCGGAAGGGAGAAAACCCAAGTTTGAGCAAGAATCCTCCAGGGCAGTAGAGCCTCCAACTCAGGGGATTTGAAAGAGAGAAGGCCCCCTGCACTAAGGCCCCCCCCCCAGAAGGGAATGAAGCCCCTGGAGGCTTTGAAGCCCTTTTAGGCAGGGAGGCCCCCAGAAGTGAGGCCCTGGAGCAGGGAGGCCCCTTTGGACTCCCAGGCCAAGCCCCTTCCAATGGAGCCTTGACCTTCTGGGGGTAAAGGATGAGAGAAAGGAACCCGGAATGGCCTCCATCCTGTATCCTTTGTGCAGGAGGTTCAGCACCTCTTCCCCTATCAGGCCCATGCCAAGCCCAGTGAGGCTCTAGAACTCAAGTGTGACCGTGGAACAAGCCCCTCCAGACCCACGGCCTCCAACAAGCCCGTTAGATCAAGGAGCCGGCGGGCACTCTTCTGGCCCGGCCTCGCGGGGCGGAATTCTTGCCCCCACCTCTGCTCTCCAGAGCACAAGCCCAATTTGACTGCCAGAGGCCAGAGACAGCCCTAGGACTGCTCCACTCGGCAGCTGTGAGCCCCCCCCACGGCCCCACTCCCAAGTGGGAAGAGGAATTCTAAGTCTCAAACCCGGAGAGGCCAGGTCGCCGACTAACAACTGCAGCAATAACGATACAACCCAGCATGACCCCCGTGACGATGTCATTGCCAACAGAGAAAGCTCCACGTTCGCTCCCTGCAAAATAGCTGGGGAGGGGGGATGCCGGGGGACCAATGCCCGGCCCTGCCCTGACTTGAAAGCCAGTCTGGGTCCCCAGTTTGTCGGATTCTGGCGAGGGCTGAGCTGGGCAGGGGAAGGACGCCGCTCACATCCTGTAATCCAGACATGGGCCAACAGCATGCTGGGGGGGGGGGTCACAGGGGAGGCCCGGGGAACTCTGTAGTGACCAGTTAAATGTCAGGAGGACGGGAGGAGGGAAGACGCTCCATGAGGGACCCAACTGAGAGGGACCCAGAACTAGCTGCATCCCCCTGAAATGGGGGGGGGGGAGTAGAGAAGAGAGGGCGGCGGGGGAGGAGAGGGGCTGTCTGCAGGGACCCCAGTGGGGGCAGGCAGGCTCCCCTCCCCTCCACATGCACCGCAGAGGTGTGTGCCTTAGAACTGGAGCATCCCTGGTCAAATGAGGGGGCTCTGACCTGGAGCTAGCCCCCCATGCACCCCTTTGGCAACAGGCACTGGGTGCTGGGAGTCCCTTGTGTGCTGAGGCCCTTTAGGCTGGGGAGGCTGTCCCAGAGCCGGGATTCAGGACTGGGAAGTACTCGCCCCCCCCCCCGCCCCCCTTCCCTGGGACTCCAAGGCTGCCGCTCCTTCCTGCTATCTCTCAGGAGCCTGCCACTGGAACTCTGGGAGCCAGCCCCAGTCTGGTCTTGCCTTGTTTGGGATGGAAACTTCTCAGTGTCTGAGGCAGACCGAGGGGTGGGGAGAACGGATGGAGCACCTGCCGCCAGAGCCCCCGGACCTCCCTGTGGAGGCCACAGGTCCTCAGCTCAAGAGCTATAGCGGCCCCCTGCCCCGCCCCAGCAGGAGGAACAAGGATGCCAGGGATGATTATTCTCGTGCCCGGAAGACTAATCATGGGAGGCAGGGGAGGGGGCGAAGCTCCTTCTGTCTCCCTGACTGGGTCCCAATTATAAGACATGACATTTTCTGAGACCTTTCCAGACTCGAGCCTGTGAGAAAGGCTTTATTATTAGCTCCATCGAGGGGTTGGGAGACTGGGCCAGGCCAGCCGTACCCCTGGGAGGCCAGAATTTAGCCTTGCTCCTTTGGCCTCAGGCCACAAAACCCGAAACACTTGCACCCTTGGAGCCAACAGTCGGCAGGTGCTTATTAAGCATCTGCTACTTTGGGCCTGGAGTCAGGAAAACCTGTTCAAGTTCTGCCTCAGACACCTCCAAGCTGTCTTACTTCCCCCTACTTGCCTCAGTTTCCTCATCTGTAAAAGAGCTGGAGAAGGAAACGGCTAACCCCGCCAGGATCTCTGCCAAGAAAAACCCCAGCAGGGTCCCAGCATCAGACGCCCGAACAAGGAAGGCCGACCAAATGCGCTCCAGGCCGAGCCCTGAGCTCAGGCTGGGGATCCGGAACAGCTTTCAAGCAGCGCTTGGGAAGCTGCCCTGTGCAGAGGACGGGTCTGCAGCCATTGGTAGGAGCTTTCCTTGATGCCATGAGGCGGCCCCGCCACTAGCAAAGGGGCCCGCAGAGCAGAGGACTAAGCAGCTTGCCTGGTGTCTCACAGTCAGCGTGTGGGCCAGGCAGGATTGGAACCCGGAGCTTCCTGGCTCTAGGTCAGCCTGCTCCCCTGCACGGGCAGCTCGAATATGGAATGAACAAGGGAAGGGTTGAGAGGCTCCAGAGATGCTTCAAGCAAGCCCGGTCCTGAAGGAAAATGGGAGACAGTGTGCCCCCAGAGTGAGGGGTGGCCCCAGGCAAAGGGGCCGAGGTGGGAGAGGGAGTAAGGCTGTGGAGGGAGGCCAGGCCCATTGGGGAAGAGCTAGTTAATGGAAGAGGCCACAGGAAGCCCCCAGAACTTGATGAGTCAGGTCCGGGCTTTCCAAAAACTTGGTTGCTGATCATTTGGAGACGGGAAGAGGGAAAGACTGGAGGCCAGATGGAGGAGGAGGCCATCACCCTAGTCCCTGGACTCCAAGAGGTGGTGAGGGCCAGTGATTTGGTGAGAAGAGGGGGCAGATGGGAGTGAGAGGATTAAAAAAAAGAGAGGACTGCCACATCTGGCAGTGGACCGGATATGTAGGTCAAGGGACAGCGAGGAGGCTAGAACAAGGCTGGGCTGATGAACCCTGCCACCCGGGAAGGTGCCGGAGTCCCCAGCGGTCAGGAAAAAGGAGGCCGCCTCGGTGCCAGGAGTCCAAGCTGGCTTTGGGGCCTCCAGCTTAGAGGGCAGAAGTCAGGAGATAGGAGAGCCCTGCTGGTCTAGGCGGCACCTGTGTGGAAGTGAGACCCGAAGTCAGGGGAAGCTGGGAGGCAAGCAGGACAAAGTGGGTCAACAGAAGGGGGCTGGGGCCAGAGCTCTGGGAGAGGAACCCCCTCGGGCAGGCCGGGGAGTCCCAATGACAGGCCATTTATGGAGGCCTGAGAAGGTGCCATCACATGGGACGGAGAGAAGTGAGAAGAGGGAGGCTACGGAAGGGAGAGCTGTCAGTAATCAGAGACAGATAGAGATAGATGCACCCAGAGACAGAGAGAAGAGGGAGAGAGATGCACAGAGACAGATACATAGAAGAGGGAAAGAGACAGAGAGGGAGGAAAAAACAGAAAGGAGAGACAGACACAGAGAGATACACAGAGACAGAAGAGAGAGAGAAAAACAAAGGTAGAGACAGACAGACACAGAGAGACAGAAACAGAAGAGGGAGAGAAACATGCAGAGAGAGACAGGAGAGGGAGAGACACACAGAGAAGAGGGACAGAGACATACATAGAAGAGAAACAGAGACAGAAGAAGGAAAGACAGACACAGAGAGAAGAGTGACAGAGACAGATATACAAAGAGAAGAAGGGGAGGGACAAACAGGAGAGAGACAGAGAGAAGGGTGAGAGAAAAGAGATATGCCAAGAGAGAGGAGGCAGACAGATACACAGAGAGAAGGAAAAAGACAAAGATACACAGAAAGACAGAAGGAGAGAGAGAAACAGGGAAATAAATACAGAAGGAGAGACAGAGAAGAGGGAGAAAGATGCAGGGAGAGAGAAAAGGGAGAGATACAGAAGAGGGAGAGACACAAACACACAGAGAAGAGGAACAGAGATACACAAAGAGAAGAGGGGGAGAGACAAACTGAGGAGAGAAAGACAGAAGGGTGAGAGAAACAGACAGAGATATGCAGAGAGAGGATACAGATACACAGAGAGAAGGAAAGAGACACAGATACACAGACAAGGAGAGAGAAAGAGAGGGCAATAAATACAGGAGAGATAGAGACAGAAGAGGGAGAAAGATGCAGAGAGAGAGAAAAGGGAGAGATACAGAAGAGGGAGAGAGACAGAGAAGGAGAGAGACAGAAGAGGGAAGAGAGACACAGAGACAAAGAAGAGGGAGAGAAACAGATATGCAGAGAGAGAGGGGACAGAGGCACATACACAGAAGGCAAGACACAGACAGATACACAGAAAAACAGGGAGAGAGACAGAAACATAGAGACAAACACAGATAAATACAGGAGAGATAGAAGAGGGAGAAAGATGCAGAGAGAGAAAAGGGAGAGATACAGAGTTAGAAGACAGAAAGATGCAGAGAGAGAGAAGAGGGAGAGAAATGCAGAGGGGAGAGAGACAGAGATAGAGACAGACAGAAGAAGAGAAATATGAAGGGAGATAGGAGAGAGATACAGAGAGAAGAGGGAGAGAAACGGACACTAAGAGAGACAGATGCAGAGAGACAGGAAGACAAAGAAGAGGGAAATAGATGCAGAAAGACAAGAGAAAGATACAGAGAAGCAGAGAGAAAAAGAGGAGGGAGAGAGACCAATACACAGAGACAGAGGGAGAGACAGAGATTGAAGAGGGAGGAAGATGCAGAGAGAGACAAAGAAGAGGGAGACAAAGAGGTGGAGAGAGATAGAGATGGGGGAGAGATAGAGACAGAGAGAGGGATAAATAGCTATGGAGAGGTTTCTATAAGCAGACTGCTGGAGACACATGGATAGGTAGATATAAACAGATGAGGAGAGAGAATAAATGGGGAGAGAAATAGTGACCTGTAGGACACCTGGATGATGTAGCCAGACAGATGAATAGCCAGGTGAGAGTTGGAACTAGACCTAGTAACATACATAACACACATACATGTATATATATATATACATTTAGTTCGACAAGGGGCCAGTTGCTGGGAGGCTGCCATCTGCAGAGGGAGGCTGGGAGGCTGCCATCTGCAGAGGGAGGCTGGGAGGCTGCCATCTGCAGAGGGAGGCCAGTGTGCAGAAGATGCACTCGAAGGCAAACTGCCCGACAGTTCAGCGGTGCTGGGATGGGCCGCTTCAGGAAGTAGTGACCGCAGGCTTGGACACAAGAGGACGAGCTCCCGGCCGTTATTCTGCCATGGCCACGCTCACTGAGCCAGTGCCACCGTTAGAGGGAACCCGAGCCGACTGCATAATTTTTCAGGTGAGGAACCTGAGGCCCACAGAAATTCTTCTAAGTGAAGCTGGGGCTGCCTGAGGGAAGAAAGGTGCTCTGTGACCTCCCAAGTGTGGCACTCAGAGGTCTGCAGGATACTCCAGAAAGTGTCTCGGATTGCATGAGGAGGGGAGCCCTCCTTGCAGGGAAGGTGCTGGGTCTGCCACAAGGACACCAGGAGGCCCTCCGGCAGACTGGATGCTGGGCCACTGCTGAGGCCCTTGGGGAAGGCTGCAGGCTGGCCCCACCTGGGCTCAGAGGCCCTCGAAACGAGGAACCGTCAGGACCAGGATATTCCCAGGGACTCAGATGCCCGAGGAGTGCATGGTCCTCTTTTCTCCTTGGCATCTCCATGTTTCTCTGGGCTTCCTAAAAGGCAAGAGATGGTCCATGGTCCTACTTTGATAGAACTTTTGAGACAACTGGGTGATACTGCAGTACACACCATGCCAGACCTGGAGTTCCAATCCCGTCTCACTTGTGAGTTGGACAAGTAACTTAACCTCTGTCTTCCTCAGTTTCCTCATCTATAAAATGGAGGTAACAATAAGAAAACCTCCCTCCCAGGGTTGCTGCTGAGATCATACTTGTGAAGCACTTAACACTGAAGTTTCTAGCTTCCAGGGAGTTCTCTACAACCCAACACAGTACCCAGCACAGAGTAGGTACTCAAATGGCTGCCCCCTTCCTATCGTGCTCCCCCAGGGTGCTTGGGAGGCTCAAATGAGACCGGGGAGCATTTGGAGTATCTGGGCTTTGCTCCTAAGGCGCTGGCTTTCTAGGCAGAGGGCCTAGGTTTGCACCTCACGTGCTTGGGCAGATTACTCAACCAACCTCTTGGGCCCTCTTCCTCAGTTTCCTCCTGTAACAATAAGATCTGGAGGACTCAAGGATCCTCTGTTGTGCTGTTCTTTTTCTCTAAATCATAATCATTCATTGGGGGCAGATTTCTTGAGAAGCTTCTGGAGGCAGCCTCAGTTTCAGTTCAGTATAATCACTCCAAATGCAGCCCGGACTTAAAGTCCTTTACTGTCTCTTTCCAAATCTCCAGATCCTTCATTTTCTCCTTCAAGACTTGTCTCCTTCACTTGGGGCTCGGCTAGCTCTCTTAGAGGCCTCTCTCTCTCTTTGGTTCCCGAGAGCTCATGTCCAAGTGTCTCCAGCCTCTTGTCTTCCCCAATGTCTCCAGCCAGCACTAAGGTAGATGTAGGAATGAAATATACTCTGCCTCCAAGAGTGTGGGATTGTGGGTTTCCCAGAAGTCAATCCTAGTTGTGAATCTCCCGGAAGTCCATCAGCAGGCTTTTCCTTTAGACTTATAAATCTCCTGGACTTGTGAATCCACTGAATACTGGCTCTGAATCTCCTAGAGCTTCCCTGAAGTTCTTCCCTTCACTTTCTCCTGACTCCCAGAGAGTGGGTTTTTATATGCTCTCTAAAGGTGTGAATTTAATGTGTGGATCAATGAGCAAACTCCTTTAAAGGTGTGAACTAAGTGCATAAGTACCTTATAAGAATCCTAACACCTCCCCTTTTCTTTTGATTTAGAACATAGGGTGGTCATGATTTTGAAACAGGTATACATAAATCCATCAATATGGGAGGTATTACATATAATTACATAAGCACATAGTAACATAACACATGAGCAACATATCCACAAGTCCTAGAAATAGTCCAAAAGAAATCCATTGTCCATTAGTTCCTGTGCCAGGAATCTAATAATTCCTGCAAGTTTTAAAGTTCTACATCTTGTGTTAGGGAATCCAATGATTCCTGCAGATTTTGTTCTTAAGTCTTCTCCTTTGTTTCCAGATTTTTCTTATTTTCTGTCTCTCTCCAGGTACTTGTTGCCACCCATCTTTTTCCTTCTCTGTTTCCTTCTCTGTCTGTAAAAATACAAGCAAACCCTCTCTCCCAGGCAGTTAAACACTCTAATTTCCTTCTATTTACCACTTTCTAAATCTCTTCTCATCATCTGGCAATTACATTGGAGTTGTTTGCACTGGACGCTGCCCTATTGGTTTAAAAGACCTATATTCTCCCCAAGTGTGATCCCTTTCTGGCATGTGATTGCTTTTTGGCTGATTGATCACATCAGAGTCCTGACCTTCTAAAGGCTCTTTGGGTGGAACCTCAGCTGCCATCATGCCCCACCTCTCTTTTGATTGAGTTCTTGGAACTGGGCTCTGCCTCTCATTTCTCTGGGTCAGTCTACATTCTGAGGCCCAGTGGAAGCCCTTGTGGCATTTTGGACATGGGGTTTTAGGTCTTCTCTCACCTTGTCTTCTCACTCTATCTCCATATCTACATTGGGCTCTTACATGTCCAACTTTTCCACATTGAAAACATCGACGAGTTTCTCTAGAAGTCCTTTGCCAAGAGGGACCCTGTCTTTCCATGTTCATCATTGTCTAAGTATAATAAGTATTTGTGCCCACTGTAGCACAGTGTCTTATGATCTCCTCTAAAGGAGCATCTTTGTGTAGTCCCCATATAATTCTCTTGCAAACCTTATTGGCATTTTCCATAGCCAAATGTCTGCTCATTATTTCTGTAGCTGCATTCTCTCCAATAGTTCTTGTGACAGCAGTTTACAGATGTCCCACAAAATCCGCAAAAGGTTCATTGGGACCTTGCTCTACTTTTGTGAAAGCTTCCCCTCAATCTTTCTGTCTGGGGAGGGAACCCCAAGCTTTTATTGCAGCCTTAGAAATTTGCTCATATACTGTTATGGGATAATAAATCTGTTCTGAATTCTCTCCATACTGACCTTCACCTGCTAGTTGGTCAAAAGTGAATTGTGTGTTAACTCCTGTTTCCCTATTGAGTCTGACTTGAATCCTACATAATTCATGATACTCCAAAAGCCACAACAAGTTTTGTCCAGGTTCTAGACATGTCCCTGCTA
Organism: Sminthopsis crassicaudata; assembly: GCF_048593235.1. Taxonomy (NCBI): domain Eukaryota; kingdom Metazoa; phylum Chordata; class Mammalia; order Dasyuromorphia; family Dasyuridae; genus Sminthopsis; species Sminthopsis crassicaudata. The sequence continues at coordinate 1,794,203 of NC_133623.1, read as the reverse complement.
TGGATTTCCAATCATTCGGGGTTAGGATTTCATAAGACAAATTATCTAGTAACATTTTAACATAAGAGGATATAGCCCCATAAAGAGTGCAACCTTTTTTCAAATCCTTAATTTTATCCAAATCAAAAGGAGTGTATCTTCTTTTTTGACCTGAAGAGTCAAGTTCTTCAATCATAGGGTATGCATCTATAAAATCACTTACATCCTGTCCTTCTCCCTTAGCCTTAACCAATGCTTTTTCTAATTTTGTCAGAGACCGCTTCATAGGTGATTCTGTTTGTGTTTCTGCCTCTTCCCCTCCTCCTTCTTCCTCCACCCCTGAAGGGTTAATTGAGGGAGATACATCATGGGATTGGAAATGATCTAATTTCTCCTGCTGTGAATTCTTATCTGATTCTTCATCCTTTTCGCCTAGTTTAGTTGACACCTTCCCTTCTTGCTCCTTCTTTTTCCTTATTCTATAACTTATATAATTTCCTAAAGCCAATTGAAGTAAATTGTATGCATTAAGTGTGTCTTTGAAAATTGAGTTAGGTCCATTTTTGTTGTAGTATTGACAAAATTCCTCTCCTACTAATTTCCATTCTCCTAAATCCAATTCTTTTCCCATAGAAAAACAAGAACATATGAACTGCAGAGTTTTTAAAAGTTCAGTGATCTCCTCCAAAATTATAATCAATCCTTTCATTACCTTGACAATGTTCTCTAAACATTTTCCTTGAACAGAAACAGAAGGGTGTTTTCTAAAAATTTGCCCCATATCACTGAAATTCTACTTTAGCTCTTTAACAAAGTTTCCTTGTTACTCACCCTTATTTCTGGGTCAGAGAGACTTTTCCACTGAAATCTGAATCAGAGGCTTTTCCACTGGAATCAGGATCGTGTCTGTCCCACATTTGGGCCCCAAAACTCTGTTGCTCTCACCCCCCTGTGGGTTGATTCTCTGATTCTCCTTATGTCATGGAAGAGGCCCCCAGAGGGTTAGAGGGCATTCATCCTGGCAGGAGCACCCTTCCTCGTGCCTGGGGCGGGGCAGCTTTTACCTCTTCCACCATCATAAAGTGGCCGAGCCATCCTGGTCCTTGCCAGCACCTCCCCTGCTTTATTGGCTCATTGGGCATCAACTAATTTCTGCTAAGAAAAGGCTGCCCGATGCCATTCAATTGGATGGCAAAGGGGCAGATTGGACCTGGACAACTCAAGCACAGAAGGTCAAACCAGACCCCTAGAGAGCCCTTCCCGAGGCCCCACAGACCACCCTTCCCCAGCTCTGTGGGGCTCACTATAGATCTTGTCCCACCCTGGAAAGCTAGCTCATCCCACAGCAGAGGCCTGGTAGGAAATCCCGGAGGCTGGGCAGAGAGTGTGGCCAACTTGTAGTGAGGGAGACCCGAGTTTGAATTCTCCCTCCGGTATGTTTCCTAGACATGGGAGCAGAGGCAAGCTGCCTAACTTTTCTGGACCTCCGTCTCCTCTTCTGTTCCCTTGGATGGCTTTTTAAGTCCCCTCTGAGCCTGAGATCTCTGCTCCTCAGATCTTTCTGGAGATCTGTTACCAAGACCCCAGGAAACGGGAGCTTCTATTGGTTGTTTAAGTGATCCTATAAACATCTCGATTCCTAAACAAGTGTTGCCTGGACAGATGGAGAGACGAAGCCCAGAACCAACAGGAAAACTCCCCAAGGGCCCGTGGGTCTGGAAGGAAGATGAGAATGAGGGAACGAACCCTGCTCTCCTTTCAGGATGGGCCGCACTCCAAAGGCTTCCTGCTTTACCAAGAGCAACTCTCCCCTCATTCCCCTCCTCAGTTCTGCAGAAACAGGGGAATCAGTAAGGTGAGACTCAGGGAGAAGTTGGGGGTGTCAAATGGGCTGTGCTTTCATCCAAGGCCCCTTCCTGCAACCCAGATGGAGAGACTGAAGCAGGGACATCTCAGGGGGCTACAGTGGGAACTGGGCTCTCTCATTTTCCATCTCCAAGCTCCCAAAGTCCCCAGCAAAGAAATAATGTCACCCACCCAGGAACTGAAGCCCCCTCCCCCCCCCCGGTCAGGACACAGCTCACACCTGGCTTTCTCCCCAACTCTTTCCCCAGCCTTTCAGTGAGAACTTGGCCAATCTCCTTCCTCTTTCTGGAGCCCAGCTGCCCTATGTCTAAGATGAAGATCGCTGAAATCTCTTCCTGCTCCCAAATTGGGGGAGCCTGTGATTCTGGGACCTCCCCAACAGAAGAGCTACTTCACTCCAAATAGTGAGATGAGGCTCAATTTCCTGTCAGAGCTTGAGGACCCTTGAGAGGAGGACAGAGGGAAAAAGGGAAGGGAGAAAAGTTTTGTTGCAGCTGGGACTTGCAGAGGAAGCCTCTACACAGTCCTCCCCTTATTTTGCACTTTTACCAGTTCTCATTCAGCCTTCCATTTCCCCATGAGGCTTGGGGTTTTCTTTGCTCTCAGGAAGCGCCCCAAAAAGAAAGGTCAGATGAAGATGCCACATCGGCTGCCCAGCTAGATGTCAGTGCCCCAAGGACAGCAGGTGTCTCAGCTCCAAGGACTTTCACATGAACTTACCTTCATGTCTCTGGGATAATGAAGGGGGCAGAGAAGCCTTGATGGAGAGAGGCCCCTTGGGCATGAGGGCACGGTCATCTCTCCTGCTTCTCTGTCTTTAGTCCCCATTCTTTGGCCTCTTCCAGCCCCCATTACTGCCTAGTGTAGTACCTTACATGGAACTGGCACTCAAGCAATGCTGGATAATTTGGATAGATGGATGGATGGATGATGGATAGATGGTAGGTAGATGATGGATCATAGATGATGAATAGTGGATAGATGATGGATGATGAGTGGATGGTGGATGGATGGATGAATGGAATGATGGTGGATGGATGACAGATGGATGGTTGATGGACAGATTGATGGATGATGGATGGAGGGATGATGGAGGGATGATGGACAGATGGAAGGATAGATGATACATAGATGAAAGGATGATAGGTGGATGGTAGATGCTGAATAGTGGATAGATGGTAGATAGATGATGGATGGTGAGTGGATGATGGATAGAATGATGGTGAATGGATAGATGATGGATGGATGGTTGGCGGATGGATTGATGGATGATGGATGGATGGATGAAAGGAGGACACAGACAAAAGCTGCCAGAATTTGGATTGGGTTTTGCCAGACACTTGGCTAAGCCTTGGGAGTAGAGACATAGGTAAAACTCAGCCTGCTTTCAAGGATCTTAATCTAGAAAATCTGATATGTACATACACAGTCATATTCCAAATTGTCCAAAGTGGATGCAATGCATTTGGGAGGAAGCGCACTGGCAGAGGGGACTGGGAATAGGAGGAGCTCAGGATTTGGACTTCACCAGAAGATGGGCTCCTCACTTCTCCCCAAAATCTTCTTTCCACATTCTTAACTGAGAAAGAAGATGGGAAATACACAACTCTGGGCCAGGTTGCAGAAACCTTCAAGTACCAAAGAGAAAAGCTTTAATTTGATCTGGCTGGAATTAAGGATTGAGAGGCATTTATTGAGGAGGGGGTGACGCAGTTAGACCAGCACTTTAGGAGAACATCAGCACATGAAATTCCCGAAGTTCTAACAGGGATTCATTTCACACACTCCTCATCTAATTCCTCTCTCTGCCCAGGCGGTTTATAGCATACTCTAATGACAAAATCAAACCTGTTTCTCCTTCCACTGGCATTTACTCAAATGTTCTTTACCATGCTCCTCCTCTGATTCCTCGATTTCTTCCCATGAGAATAACTGTTTAATATACCAATACTGCTCCATCCCATCCCCTTCATTCTATTTCTTTTGAATAAACTATATCCACCCAGAGCCAAATTCTAACCACCCACCAAATCTCAAGTGATATGGGTCAAGCACCCATCTTGTTTGTCGTCCAACTTCGGACATTTGAGGGCCTGGGTTTTACTATTGGCTCCTTTCTTTCTTCATGGCCTATGAATTTCTAGTGTTAACTCTCTTTCTGGAGAGTTTTATGGCAGTATTTTGTTTTGACAATGCAAAAATTTCCAGATCACTCCCATGATGGAAAAGAGCTCTCTGATAACTAAGAAAACAAGTTAGTAAAACTAATAACAGCAAAATCATGTGCAAGTACAGGCAGCAGCCCATAGCTGGAGAATTCCCCATCTCACTATTCGTTAAACGAACAAAAATCAGTTTTGTTTTTTTTCCTTCCTGCCTTCCGCCCCTTGGGGCAAAAAAAGGGAAAAAAAATCATAACAGATATGGAGAGAACAGCAAACCAAATGCGTTCGCTGGTGATATTCTTTTAGACATGCACACGTACACACAGGTGTACACACACAGATGCCTCATTCAATCCCCTAGAACCATAAGCTGCTTTTTGGGAATACTGATGTTCCGGCCCCACTCGTCCTTCTGCTTGAGGCATCTGCTGGGACTTCCCCCACTGTGCCACCTCTGTACGATCTCATCCTTTTTCAGTTTAAATCTCTTTTGATTAGATTTGCGAGGCACCTGGCAAACATGTTCTTCCTGGCTTAAGAGCCCAGCTAAAATCCTCCTTAATGCTGGAAAGATGTTCCAAACATCCCAGCTGGGTAAGAATGACATTATAAGCAGGAACAGATTGGCACGAGTCTCAAAGGGCCGCTCCAGCCTCCATTTTTTACTCAAGGAATAAAAACTAGTACTAATTAACCCCATCCTTAAGGAAATGGTTTTAACCTCATAATGTTAGATCACAGTAGAAGCAAAGGAGAAAGATCTCATTTTGGAGCCACAGGGATGCGTGGCCAGCAGAACAAGGCCCATGAGTTGCTTGCCAGGCCATGGCTACTTAGTTTCCCAACAAATCTGTATTATTATTATTATTATTATTATTATTATTATTATTATTACTCCCACTTTATAGATAAGGAAACTGGGACTGGCAAGACAGCTCCTAAGGGTCAGAAGTGGGATGTGAAGCCAGGTTTGTGTAACGTGAAACTCCAGATTTGCTACGCCAAGCTCTGATGACCTTGAACCTGCTCTGCTACTATCTCCCTTGCTTGCGGGACCTTCAGCATGCTGCTGGACCACTCTGGGCCCTTCCAGTTTGTGTATCGTGTCCTTCCCAACATCCGCAGCCCCACGTCAGCCACAATGGTCCCATGCACTTGTCTGAAGTCAGCCCTGTCAATAGCAAAGCCCCCCATAAAGTCACACTTCATGGCACACACTGAGCTTCCAAGACTGGACCTTAAAAGGAGTATTAGCGAGCAGGAGAGCATCCAGACCAAGCAGCCAGGAGGGTGAAGGTCCCAGAATCCATGGCACATGAGGTCATAGAGCCAAAATGGATCTCAAAAGCCATTGAATGCACACATGCGGACATGATGGGGAGGAAACTGAGTTTCCCCGAAACCCAGGCCCAGACACTCTCAGTCCAGCAGGGGCTCACATCCTAATGTTTGCAAAATGGTGCTGAAAATGAGGATTGTTCAAAGGACCCAGGCACCTTTGGCCTGGAGAAGGGCAGGCTCAGCTGGGGGCCTGAACACCTGAAGCTCCGGACACCTGAAGCACAGTCCTGTGGGCTCAGGGGATGGAACCAGATGGAGCTGGAGGGGCAAGTCATAGGAAGGCAGAGGTAGGTGAGCAAGCTTCTCACCATGACCTCTGTGCCAGAGTGGAGGAAGCTGCTTCCAGACAGGGGGTGGGGATGAGAAGAGGAAACTTGAGATCCCCTTTGTCATCTTAGGGTTTCCCAGGTGGGTACAGGCCTCTGAGGACTCTAAATGCATTAGCCTTTGGCAGCCTCTGGCTTCCTTCGCTTTCTGCCATTTGCTAAGGGCCCATCTTCCTAGGCCATGCTCGCCATGCTGTGTGCCAAAAGTCCCCCAGATTGGCTCTAACTTCTAAGGAAAGACTTCCTTCTTTGTGCCCCCTCTAAGCCCCAGAGGATCCTCAGAGTAAAGCGCCATTATGTCATCATTGCAGAGAGTCTGGAAGAGTTGGTTGGGACCTCAATAGACTCCCGGGCCACTTCATATACCAAAGGTGCAGCCCTGATCACTGGGTGTCCAGCCTCTGCTTTCCCAGCTTGCTCTTGGCTGGGCATCTTTTTCCTAGCCTCCAGCCTCCATCTGTCCCTCATGGTTCCTGGGGTTGCCCCCTCTATGTCACAGTCCTTCCAATACCTGATAGCTCTCAGCCCCAGGCCCCGGCTTCTCAGTGATAGCACCCCTCAATCCCATCATCCAATTTCAAGCGGCTTCCTCTAAGATCCTCATACATGGCAGCCCCCATGCCTCAGCCTGAAGTCTCTGAGCAATGGGGGTGCACGGCAGCCACCTGAGGAAGGCTTCAGATAGGAAGGGCTCCCCAGGCAGCGTTCTCCCGGTGTGGGGTTGGCTGGAGTCCTCTGACATTTTCCCTTCTGTTCCCCTTAGTGGTGGAGATAAAAATATCTCCCGCTAGCCTCCTTCTAAAGCGCTTGTGAAATTGGATCCCTAACCTTTATCCTCCTTTATGTATCTAGGGAGGGGACGCTTTCCGAGGATGGGAGGAAAGGCAAGATAAGGCAAGACAAGGGAAGGGAAGGGAAGGAAAGGGAAAGGGAAAGAGAAAGGGAAAGGAAGGGAAGGGAAAGGAAGGGAAGGGAAGGGAAGGAAAAAGGGGAAGGGAAGGGAAAGAAAGGAAGGAGAGAGAAGGGGAGGGAAGGGAAGACAAGGGAAAGGAAAGGGAGAGGAAGGGAGGGAGGGGAGCGAAGAAGACGAAGAAAGGGGGATATAGCTTTGCAAGACTCCACCAGATGCTCACAACTATTTGCAAGGTCACTTGAAACTGAGCTCCACTCTGGCTGTCCAGTGCCGAAGGCATCTCGGAGGGCCAATAGCACTTGCATACCATGGCTGTTGATCCCACCAAAAGACTCCAGTTGGCCCCCCGCCCACCCACTAGCCCTAACTTCCCTGCCAGGAATAACTTGGTGGAGGCCAGCTGGTCTGGCTGAGCCCTGCTTCTCCCTAACTGGTGGCATTTCCTGTCAAGCTCTGGCTGACAGGGTCCCACCAGAAGTGAAGGGACCAGAATCGCTTGGCAGGATACAAGGCTCCAAGCCCTCATTCCAGGGCAAAATGCATATGCTGCCAAACTGGTAATGGAGTGCCGGCTGCTTTGGGGGGGCCCTTGGAGAATCATACATGGTTGCCATTGTCCACAGTCACAGCCATCATGGGTACTGGGCCTTTTGATCTCAAGAGATTTCAAAAGTTTGACTTACTTGTCAAGAAGCAATGAAAGTTTGCTTCACCCCATCTTACTGATGGAAATACCGAGGCCTTCCTTTCCCCTATGTCACTAAGGGCTTCACTAAGGGAAACTTTACCAACTGTCAGCCTTTCCCATAATGCCCTTGTGGGGTGGGTAAGTGGGTATTCTCAGCTCCATGATAGATGAGGAAACTGACGCCCAGAGTTCACAGGATCATAGCTGGAGGAGAGTGACTTGACCAAGGCCATACAGAGCCAGGATTTAGCCTCAGATCCTCTGATTCTTCTTTCTGCTAGCTCATGTTTGAGGTGCCCCTTGTGGTTAGAACAGTGTGGGGGGGGCTACTGTTCAGAAAGAGCTGAGACAACAAGAAGGGTCAGTCTGCTTGGCTGATAGCAGGAAGATCAAGGAAAGGGTGGTATGAAGAGGGCAGGGTGAGGGAGGTTCCACAGCATTAGCTGCTTTACTTTTATTTTTGTCTGGGAAAATGAGCTGTACCTGGAAAGAACGGAACAAAAATGGGCTACAGCTTAGTACCAAGAGATGAGGAGAAGGGTCATGTGACTAAAAAATAGAAAACACCATCTTAGTCGAAATGATATCTTTATATAGGCAAGGGACTTAATCTTTAATAAATTTCATAATAATCAACCAGAAAAACATATGAAACCCAATAAACTACAAAGAGTCACGGGACCATAGATTCAGAGCTGGAAGGGACCTTCAAGGCTCTCAAGTTCAACTCCTTCTTGTTATCAGTGAGGAAACTGAGTCACAGAAAGGTTCCGTGACTTCTTCAGGGTCACAGAGCAGGACTGGAAGCCCAGTCTTCTAGGCTCTCCACTGTCCTGCCTCCCATGTCCTGTCTTGTCCAAACTACCCAGTTTTCCTCCCTTTTTTTTACACATATTGTCACATCGCCTGTTTTCTGTGCCAAGGAGAATGACCTCTAGACAGGAAAGAATTAAACAAAGATCATGACTGAGAAACTAGTGGGCACAGTAAGTGAGGAGAAAGTCACAGGAACCTCAACTTATGTAATGCCCAAAGGAACGACATCCTTCTTGGCCATGGCAGCTGCCCCACTGGCAGGAACGAGAGAAGGGCCAGCATAGGCCTAGAGGAAGACAGATGGGGTTCAACTTGTCATTACAGGAAAGAAAATTGAGTCTGCAAATTTGAGGCCAGTGAGCCTGACCTGGATTCCTAAAAAATTCTAGAGCGGATGGTTCTAGAATACACTGGTGAACCTCTAAAAAGGGAAGCAGGGCTCTCAAAGGGCTAGTCTGAATTCCTCAAGAATAGGTCAAGTGAAGCTAGCTTGGAAAATGAGAGGAAGGCTATGGATCCACGTAACCTAGATTTCAGCAAAGCTTCGGATTCCATATTTCTCAATATTCTTGCCGAGGAAATGGAACGATGTGAACCAGAAGAGGGCAGACTAAAGAGGAGCAAGAAATGGCCCAGAGGTCGCTTGTGGAGCTGGACAGAGGTCTGGGCTCATTCACGTTTGTCTCCATGGCTGGGTACTGGTGGTTTGCTCATGGGATGTGCAAAGGGTACACAACCAGAAGAAATGGCCAATACCCAAGAGGACGAGATCAAGATCTGGAAGGATCTCGACAGGTTACACAGAATACGATTGAATTCAATTAAGACACATTTAAAGGCTGACGTTTGGGTTCAAGAAATCAACTTCTCAAGTCCAAAATGGGAAGAGCTAACCTAAAGGATAGCTAGGGCTTCTGGAGGCAAAAGCCAGTCCCTGCCCCGGGAGGGCTCCCGGCCTGATGCGGCGCAAACAACTCTGCCCAATGAGCTACATCCAGGAAAAAGAGAGGAGGCAAAGGCACTGAACGCCAAGGAGAGCATCTCCTATTGGATCCTGGGGGGGTCATTGGGGTCTACTGAGTGGATGTGTGGAAGGAAGAAAAGGGGGGGCTGCAGTGCAAATCGCATAGCATTGGACCCTGAAGCTAGGCACCCGGGCCCTCCGGGGAGCCCTGCGTTAGACAGCGCTGGAATGCCGCGGGCAGCGTAGCCAAGGGTACCCGAAGGCCTTCGGGCCAGGCCTCCCGCCCACTCTCCTCGGGCAGCGCGCGTGCGCAGCACACGCACGCGTACACGTACACGCACATGATGGCGGTTGCTGAGAAACGGCGTCAGACCTAACTAAACGATGACAGAATGAAAGGTCGAGCAGCCAGCGTAAGCTTTGAGCGCCCTCCGGAGGAAGAAGAGGAAACAGCCGACAAAGGCCCTCGTTGGGCAGGACACCGCCCTTCTTCCTCCTCCCCTCTTCCCCGCCAAGCCACCTACCTTTTCCAAGGCTTTTTTCTTTTGTTCGGTTTTAGCAAAAATGAGTGCTGTTCTTTTTTTTCTTTTTCTTTTTTTTTTGAGTGTTTGTCAGAGACTTTTCCTGCATCTATTGGGACAATCAAGGATTGGGGATTTGTTTTACTTTTTTAAGATCAATGCGATTTTTTTTCCTAATGTGAACCATCCTTTCATCCCCACTATACACACAAAGTGTTTACAAGGAACGATTTCGGGGATAACAATCTGTTCGACAGAATTTTGTCAAAATGTTTTGAATCAACATGCATTGATGATATTGATCTGTAGTTTTGTGTTTTATTCCCTGCTAGGATAGGTTGCTTGCTTTCTCAGTTTTGGAGAATGATTAATGCAGTATGGGTACAAATTGTTCTTTAAAAGTTTGATACAATTCTGTAACTCTATCAAGATTGAGTTTCTTTTGTTTTTCCTTTTTTTTTTTTTTTTAACAGCTCTTTCTATATCCCTTTCTGAAAATGGATTGTTTCGGAGCTCTATTTAGTCGTTAATTAAATAAAATATTTTATATATTATATTATATTATATTATATTATATTATATTATATTATATTATATTATATTATATTATATTATATTATATTATATTATATTATATTATATTATATTATATTAATTACGTTATTATATTATATTATTATATTATATTATATTTATTATATTATATTATATATTTAAATTTGGAAGGTTTTCCTTTCATTCTTTTGTGCCCTCACTTTTGATGCCATAGAACTGTGTATAATGGTTCTCATTATGATTGATTTTTTTTTCTGGTTTTGCTTTGCTCTTTTCTAGCTCATTTACTACACACTACGACTAGTTTGCATTTCTGCCAGGACTTCAGGGCTGATTCAATGATAAACATAATAAGCCATATTAATATGAAAGTATGTATTACCCATTTAGGTTCCTTATAAGACAAGATTGTCTAAATGCCACTCAGTGATAGATATTTCTGGACTTTTACTCACCCATCTCCACAGACAACTTGGACTCCTGACTGGAGCAGAACAAAAGGGTCCTTGAGTCTGACTACTTTAATCTCCTGTGAGAAAAAAAGAGCATCATCAAATGAACATTATATTTATTTGCCCCCCCCCCAAATGTTGCTAGTCTAAATACATGGTTTTTATTAGGTTCAAAGGAAATTAAGCAGCTAGCTTCCCTGCTTGCCATCTCTTAATGATAAAGGAGACAGCCTAACTCACAGGATTGACTCCTTCCCATCAAATAAATACTAGTTATACCAAAGGTCACCCCAGCTAGGGAATATCAAGGGAACTCACTTACCCAAACAAATATTGAAGAGAAATTGAATACGTCAAACTAGAAAATACAAAGAAATGACGTCTCCAATTGGAGCAAGATACTTCATATCAACCAAAAGAGAAGCCCCAATATCACACAAGGAGAAGTTCCTCCAATTCACTGAGGAGATAAGAACCAGATCACCTACAAGTCCTCTGCTTCCCAGAGTCTTCTCTTTCTCTCCAAAAAGAGTTTGGAATGATGTCTCTCTCAAGGAAGGAAGAAAGAATAGCTGTCCTCTCCAAATCTCCCAGTTCTTCAATAAATGTCCCTTCATAAAGGCAAATTGATGGTTAATGGCTATTGAGGGGAAATCAACAGGCCCATTTATATTGGAGTACCAATCATTTGCCAGAAGACCCTGTGGAGATGGTAAGTAGGTAAATGACATTGGGAAAACAATCATGAGGGGGCCTAATGAGCAGTAGCTCTAAAGAGAAAGACCCCAGCCCAAACCCCAAACTGGTTACTCACAGAACTGAAAGCACAGTTTAGCTGGCTTTGCTCTGAAGACTCGGCTTCCAAAATCTAGTCAAAGATGGGACCAGCCCTAATTCCAGAGGACTGATCCTCAATGAAGCAGGTTTCAGACAGGTGAAGCGCTGAGGTGTAGAATGAGACCTACCCGTATGGACATGGCCAATGTCAGGATTAGTTTGGCCGGATTGGTTAAAGAGGCTATGGTTTTCTTTCCTCCCCCCCCCCCAAGTTACAATGGAGGGAGGTTGGAGAGAGTGAAAGAATTGGACCCTCCCCATTCCACCATTGCCCAAATGATAAGAAAATCAGACCAGAAAGAATCATGGATTAAGTGGGACAACTTTGAAAGTGCCATGTTGAGTTTATTATATATTTTTAAAGAAAAGCAAGCTGTCTACAACAGAGACTCACAATTTTGTCTGATTCTCTTTTTCTGTGGTACAGAGAATACAGAAAAACTTTACTTTAATTTGGTGTATGTTAAGTTCAGAAGAAAAAACAAAATGAAGTGAGAAAAAGACTTCCCAAAACATAGCATCTTGGTACACACAGGTCGATGTCCTCTATTGCCTTTTGTTAATTGTTATATCCATCATTGCTAATTGTGATCTGGTTTTCCTGTTCTTGTTGTACTAAAACCACTCCACTAATTCCCAGATTTCCTGCTGTGTGAGGACCCTTGAAAACTCCCCAGCTGTGGTTGCATTCAGGCCTGGGATGGGGGTCTCTGCCTTAGAAGGTTTCTTCTCTCTGTGTCTGTGTGTCATCAGTATCTCTGTCTGTCTGTCTCTCTCGGTGTGAAGAGCAGGTGTCGCCAGGGCCGTCCTATCAGTGCCCCTTTAGCAACTGCAGTCTTTGGCTGGTTTTCCCTCAGCAGTGTCAGAGCGGAACAACAGGGACCAGCCTTCCCTGGGGACCTCAGAAGGAGCCCCCTCAATGGTGCTTTCAGGGCCCTCTACTCCCCATGAACTCTCCACACATCGGTGTCAGCTGGAGATTCCCATAAGGAGGCCCAGAATCTTACTTCTCCTGCAAGAGCAAAAATCCCAAAGGAATTCCATGAGAAGAATCACATCACTTTTGAATTTGTTTGTATTCGTAGACAAATGAAGGACATCACTCACATTCCTGCCATTGAGAGGGAGCCCTGAAGAAATAAAAGGGGGCTGGAGGAGGGTAGCAGGTACAGCAGAAAAACTCCTGAACCAGGCCCTCAGGATACTTGGTACTCTATGACTTTGGGCCTATTATTTCTCTCTGGGTCCCACTTTCTGTGAATAAAGGTGATTTTAAATCGGGGATCTCTAAGTTTCCTTTGTAGTCTAACATCCTAGGACTTGGCAAGGGTAAGGACAGAGCAGAGTACAGAAGAATGAGGCAGGGGCTCAAAGAAACTAGGTCATCTTGGCAGTTTTATGGAGGACTGGCCTTAATGGGCAATAATCACTGGAGCTGGGAAAAAAGCCGAGTTTAAAAATATTTTTTGGTCCAGTCAGCATTCTGTCTTGTGCACAAATACTAAAGCTAGAAAAATAGAAGAGAGATGATATAATGCAAGGTGAGGGAGGGCAAGGAGTCCAGAACAACAGGGGGGTTACCAATGAAGCACACATGAGGGTAGTTGCTACCTTGGTGAGGCTCAGAGGAAGATATTGAGTTGGAAATGTCTCACTAGGACCTAGAAAGATCATTCCACTCCCATGTAGGGCAGAGAGCAATGCCGATCCAGTCCCAGGTAGCACCAGGGCTCTTGAGGTGGTGACGTTGTTCCGAATCTGTCATCTTTCTCTCTTTCCCTTGTTCCTTTTCTCTGTCACTTCTTTTCCACCCCTGTCCCTTTAATCTCTAACCAGCATCCTCTGAGATAGCTATATGGCTGTGGAGCCCAGGGCACCGAAGTCCCGCCAGCAGCCAGCAAGATTTCTATGTGCCGGAAAGGCAGGTGAATTGAGGGAAACACCATCTTCCCCACATCCCCTTGTTTAGTCAAACATATGGGCCACAGGTACCCCCCCAATTATTCTTTTCCCAAATCTCAGTGGAGGTAAGAGAAGCAGGTCCAGAAGTAGAAGTCAAAGTGAGGAAGAAGAAAGCAGCTCATGAGCGGGACAGACAGACAGCTTTCCTGTTTGGATATTTGGATAATATTCTGTGCCATCCCTTGGATTAACCAGACTCAGCCTTTAAGAGAGGGATTTCCTGGCATCACAAGCAAAGGCCCTGTGCAGACACAATACTCCCTCTTGGGGTGATTAATACACATGGTTGCCCACAGGAGGTTTAGGGAGGTAGCACTCACACCATAGCACGCAAGGCCCCCAGGTATGTCCTACACAGTGTAATGATAGGATATAACCAATATGTTACACGAATTTGGCATAATACAATTATGAAATAATTGGGGGGGGGCTAGTAGAAGGAGAAAGGAGAAATGAAGGAGAAACTTTGCAAAGAGTGATGTTAGGAATCACGTCTCTCGGCCAGGACACTCTGCGATGTACTTAGAAACTTCGATCAGATTCTTGTCAGGATCTCGGAAGTATATGGACTCAATTGGCCCCCGAGCTCCAGTTCTGGTCACTGGGCCTTCTTCAATAGGGATGTTGCAGTTCTGTCATGAGGAGAGGAGGTGAGTCATTCTCATGGATCAGTCACATTTGTGACAACATCAGAGGGAGCCGTATTTCAGGGTATACATTTAGAAGCATAGGGAGTTCCTCAAAAGCCTCTCCAAGTCAATTAGTTTCATACCCTTACATAACAGAATTTCTAAAAGGGCTTCAAAGATCATCCATGTACCTTAGCTCACAGTGGAACAAGAATCCTGCTTGTGCCTTTGTTGGTTACATCCCCAGAGCATCCCTCATAACACTCCCTCTCCTTCCCAAAGAGCCATCTCATAGAACAAAGAAAAGAAGGGAAAAAACTGATCATATCCCACTAAAGCCTGTATCCCGCTTGAGGACCTCCCACTTCTGCATAATGCTGGGTAGAGGTCTCATTTCACAACTCTCCTCTCAGGTCAAAATTGTTCATTGTTGTTTCATATGTGCAGTTGTTCAAATACCCCACATATGCTTACCAAAAAAAGACTATTTTATGGCTAACTCACACAGGGCAAGTGCACGTGGTGGTCAGAAAAAGTTAAACAACAAGGTCTCTCTTAAGAATTTTGGAATTGCAAAGAACAATTAGCCCCAATGTTATATAAACTATTTGAAAAAATAGGGAATGAAGGAGTCCTACCAAATTCCTTTTATGACTCAGACATGGTACTGATACCCAAACCAGGTAGGTTGAAAACAGAGAAAGAAAACTATAGACCAATTTCCCTAATGAATATTGATGCTAAAATCTTAAATAAGATATTAGCAAAAAGACTACAGAAAATTATCCCCAGGATAATATATCATGATCAAGTAGGATTTATACCAGGAATGCAGGGCTGGTTCAATATTAGGAAAACTATCAGTATAATTGGCCATATTAATAACCAAATTAACAAAAAACATATGATCATCTTAATAGATGCAGAAAGAGCATTTGATAAAATCCAACATCCATTTCTATTAAAAACACTTGAGAGTATAGGAATAAATGGACTTTTCCTTAAAATAATCAGTAGCATTTATTTAAAACCATCAATAAGCATCATATGTAATGGGGAAAGATTGCAACCATTCCCATTAAGATCAGGGGTGAAACAAGGTTGTCCACTATCACCATTACTATTCAATATTGTATTAGAAATGCTAGCTTTGGCAGTAAGAGTGGAGAAAGAGAATAAAGGAATTAGAATAGGTAATGAGGAAACCAAATTATCACTCTTTGCTGAAGATATGATGGTATATGTAGAGAACCCCAAAGATTCAACTAAAAAGCTATTAAAAATAATCCACACCTTTAACAAAGTTTCAGGATACAAAATAAACCCACATAAATCATCAGCATTCTATGTCACTAACAAGATCCAACAGTTAGAGCTACAGAGAGAAATTCCATTTAAAGTAACTACCAATAGTATAAAATATTTAGGAATCTATCTGCCAAGGGAAAATCAGAAACTATATGAACAAAACTACAAAACACTTTCCACACAAATTAAGTCTGATCTAACCAATTGGAAAAATATTAAATGCTCTTGGATAGGTCAAGCAAATATAATAAATATGACAATACTACCTAACTAATCTATTTACTTAGTGCTATACCAATCAGACTCCCAAAAAACTATTTTAATGACCTAGAGAAAATAACAACAAAGTTCATATGGAAAAACAAAAGATCAAGAATTTCAAGGGAATTAATGAAAAAAAAAATCAAATGAAGGTGGCCTAGCTGTACCATATCTAAAATTATATTATAAAGCAGCAGTTACCAAAACCATTTGGTATTGGCTAAGAAATAGACTAGGTGATCAGTGGAATAGGTTAGGTCCAAAGGACAAAATAACGAATAACTCTAATAACCTAGTGTTTGACAAACCCAAGGACCCTAGCCTTTGGGATAAGAACTCAATGTTTGACAAAAATTGCAGGGAAAATTGGAAATTAATATGGCAGAAACTAGGCATTGACCCACACTTAACACCGTACACTAAGGTCAGGTCAAAATGGGTTCAAGACCTAGGAATAAAGAATGAGATTATAAATAAATTAGAGGAACATAGGATAGTTTACCTCTCAGACCTATGGAAGAGAAATGGATTTATGTCCAAAGAAGAATTATCATTACTGATCACAAAGTTGAAAACTTTGATTATATCCAATTGAAAAGTTTTTGTACAAACAAAACTAATGCAGATAAGATTAGAAGGGAAACAATAAACTGGGAAAACATTTTTACAGTCAAAGGTTCAGATAAAGGCCTCATTTCCAAAATATATAGAGAATTGACTCTAATGTATAAGAAATCAAGCCAATCTCCAATTGATAAATGGTCAAAGGATATGAACAGACAATTCTCAGATGAAGAAATTGAAACTATTTCTAGCCATATGAAAAGATGCTCCAAGTCATTTTTAATCAGAGAAATGCAAATTAAGACAACTCTGAGATACCACTACACACCTGTCAGATTGGCTAGAATGAAAGGGAAAGATAATGCAGAATGTTGGAGGGGATGTGGGAAAACAGGGACACTGATACATTGTTGGTGGAATTGTGAATACATCCAGCCATTCTGGAGAGCAATTTGGAACTATGCTCAAAAAGTTATCAAACTGTGCACACCCTTTGACCCAGCAGTGTTGCTACTGGGCTTGTATCCCAAAGAGATCTTAAAGAAGGTAAAAGGACCTGTATGTACAATAACATTTGTGGCATCCCTCTTTGTGGTGGACAGAAACTGGAAACTATGTGGATGCCCATCAATTGGAGATTGGCTGAATAAATTGTGGTATATGAATATTATGGAATATTATTGTACTGTAAGAAATGACCAACAGGATGATTTCAGAAAGGCCTGGAGAGACTTATATGAACTGATGCTGAGTGAAATGAGCAGGACCAGGAGATCGTTTTATACTTCAACAACAATACTATATGGTTATCAATTCTGATGGATATGGCCATTTTCAACAATGAGATGAACCAAATCAGTTCCAATAGAGCAGTAATGAACTGAACCAGCTACATCAACAAAAGAACTCTGGGAGATGATTATGAGCCACTACATAGACTTCCCAATCCCTCTAATTTTGTCCGCCTGCATTTTGAATTTCATTCACAGGCTAATTGTATAATTGTATACTATTTCAAAGTCTGATTCTTTTTGTACAGCAAAACAACTTTTTGGACATGTATACGTATATTGTATTTAATTTATACTCTAACATATTTAACATGTATTGGTCAACTTGCCATCTGGGGGGGGGGGAGAAGGAGGGGAAAAATTAGAACGAAAGGTTTGGCAATTGTCAATGTTGTAATATTACCCATGCATATATCTGATAAATAAAAACTATTTTAAAAAAAAAAGAATTTTGGAATTGATTACATGACACGGGAGACCCTGGCCCAGTGCAGTGTGCCCTCATCAAGGAAGGCACCATGCTCTATGAGCAAAGCAAAACTGAATTAACTCCAAAGAAACACAAGATACACAAAATTCAAGTAGACACTGCAAGTGTTCACATGGACTATTTGTGCCTGACTTATGCATTCCAAGCTCATATTTTTCTTGATCAGCCACAGTCAGACACACTGTAATTTGATTCTAAAATAAAATTTAAAAAAAAAAAACTTGATTCTAAAATAAAATTAAAAAAAAAACAACACTTGATTATAAAATAAAATTTAAAACATCAACTTGATTTTAAAATAAAATAGTGATGTCATTTTGGTCCTCTTCCAGAAGAAAGGACAACAACCAACCAACCTACGTTTTAGAGTTTATCAAACACAAGGTTACTGAGTTTCATGATTTCTTATTCTACCTTATCTCATCTGTTCCAATGATCTATTCTCTATTTTTAACCATACCAAATGGTTTTGATGTCTTCTGTTTTATTAAGTCTGAGGTCTTTCATTCCTACTTCCTTTCATTATTTTCCTCAATGTTCTTTTGTTTTTCCACATTATTTTTGTTACTTTTTTATTATCAAATTCAACAAGTCATCCCTTTGATAATTTTATAGGTGTATCATTAAAACTGTAAATCAACTCTGCTGGTGGTGTCATTTTGATGATATTGGCACAGCCCAGCCATGAGCACTGAATATTCTACCAACTATTTAAATTACTCTCTCTCTTTTCAGGAAGTAGTTTATATTTAAATCTATACAAGTACTTTGTGTATTTATGTCCAATTATCTTTTGCATTTTATAGTTATTTGGAATGTAATTTCCTTTTCTATCATTGCTTCTTGCATTTTAAAATGTAGTTGATTTTTGAGGGTGATCTTGAAACAGATGAGTTGGTTGAAGCTATTTGTGTCTCAATTAGTATTTTGTTCATTCCTTAAGAAATGCTCATCGTGTGATTAGCAAATAGAGATTTTTTTTTATTTCCTCTTTACCTATCTTTCTGCCTTTAATGTTTTTTTCCTTATTACTATTAATTGCATTTCTAGAAATATATCAAATAATAGTGAGGAAAGTGGGTCTCCTTGCTTACTCTTGTATCTCTTGAGAAAACTTCCAGGATATCTCTATTGCATATGATCTTTGGTTTTGGTTTTATATAGCTAATTTTCATGATATTAAAAAGGTCCTTCTGTGCTTACACTTTGTAGAGCGTTTAGCATAATAGAGTTAGATTTTTTCAGTGATAAGGAACCCACTACTTCTAAAGACAGTCCACTTCACTTTTGAATTATAGTAATTATACAAATATATTCTCCAAATCAGTTAAAAGGAATTATTCTAAGTCTGCTATTTGATATTCTTTCAGAATCTTCCATTGAATTTTCAAAATGTCCATCCTGACCTAACCTGCCATTTGAGGTTCTACTTGGAGTACTTTTAATGTTGTTGAATAACCAGGGCTTCTTTTCACAATTAATCAAGCAAAAAACATTTATTATTTACCATATGGCAGGAGCTATACAAAAGAAAGTAAAATTGGCCTTCAAAATTGTTATTAGTGCTGAATGTTTTAAAACCAAGATGGAGCACAGGAATGAGATTAGAAGGTAATCTCGAGAGAGAAGGATCTTGTGTCCTTTCTGGGACTATTCAAAGCCTGGGTTCCTACCTGGCATTTAACAGAATCCTCATTTCCCTCCTCCCCTCTTTGTCTTTACCCCCATTTCTTGCCATAACATCCTCTTCTCCTTTATACAAATCAGTTTGTCGGAGATGAGATGATATTCCTCTGAATCTAGGATTTTATCCAGATTGACTTTCTTTTGTCTCAACCAGGGATTTCCCCTACCTTTAGATGCTCCACTACCTCATGGAGAGGCCAGTCTGTAATCAGGCAGACATCTATGGATCCTGGTACAGGGTTGTGGGCTTTCGGTTCAAACTCCTTCCCAACCTCATGAAGGTTAAATTTCTGATTCCCAAAGCACAAGGCTTTTCGGTTTCCCTGTTTGCCAGAGATAAGGTGTCAAAGTCAGGAATAAGGGTTGAAAGAGCGATAGTGCAAGAGGAAAGAACTCCAGGGGAACGAGACTGCAAAATTCCCTCGGGCCTGAAACATTTCTCCCCCTTGGTACCTATCACCAACCCTCTAGTCCCATCTCCCTGCCTGACCGGGTTGGGAAATTAAGGATTATTGGGACATTTTCTGGGCCCATCCCAGTTCACTATGACCCAAGTTCTTCAGACCCAGGGGCCTCTGAGTAGTCTCAGACAGAAGGACACCAAGGGACTGGCTTTCCATGTTCTGGGCAAGAGTGCTTAGACTCCCTGTTCCCCTGATACCCTGAAAAATGCTGGCAGCCTCCCAGAGTAGCCAGGGCCTGGGTGGAGGCAAGATCATTTCCAGCAGGCCTTGCCTCGTGTGAGCAAAGGGTAGCTGAGTCTCTCACCTCGCCTCTCACTCATTCTACAGGCAGATGTTAAAAGCTGTTAGTCCCAATCCTCAGCTCAGAACAGAAGACAGAACTTCCCATAACCTAGTCCCATCCTGAGAAGGCAGATAGTAGGAGCCATTCCAATCTGAGCTTTGGTGAGCCCGTGTTAGCAATCAAACAAGGGGGCAAAGGATCCAGCAGCTGAAAGTAGCATAGAACTGCTTCACCAAGAGCTCCAGATGGAGAAGGGCAGACAGTGATAGCCTGAGATGGTACTAAGAAGTGGAGGTTACAATGAGGATGAAGAGCAGGCTTTGGGGGAGACGTGGACTGATACTAAAGCAATGTCAGAAGTCCGGAACGTGGAGCGATGCATTTGTAGATGATGGTGAGATCTAGGGTCTGATCATCTCTGTGAGAGACTGAGGTGCAATAGAGAAGGAAGTCATAGAAACAAGATTAAAAGCTGGGAAAAAAGCTTTACAGCCAGTGTCTCTGATAAAAGTCTCATTTCTAAGATGTATAAAAAATAGTATCAAATGTATAAGAATCCAAGTCATTCCCCAATCTAGGAATGGTCAAAGAATATGAACAATTTTCAGATGACGAAATTAAAGCCATCTATAGTTACATGAAAAAATGCTCAAAATCACTATTGATTAGAGAAATGTGAATTAAAACAGCTCTGAGGAGTCACCTCAACCCTGTCAGATTGGCTAAGATGACAGGAAAAGATAATGATAAATGTTGGAGGGGATGTGGGAAAACTGGGACACTGATGCTTTGTTGATGGCGTTGTGAAATGATCCAACATTCTGGAGAACAATATGGAACTAGGCCCAAAGGGCTAGAAAACTGTGCATGCCCTTTGACCCAGCAGTGCCATTACTGGCTCTGTATCCCAGGGAAATCCCAGAGAGGAAAGGACCCACATGTGCAAAGATGTTTGTAGCAGATCTTTTTTTGTGGTGGCAAAGGAAAATGACTAGATGCCCATCAGGTGGGGAATGGCTGAAGAAATTGTGATACATGAAGACAATGGAATATTATTGTTTTATAAAATGATGAACAAGCTGATATCAGACAGGCCTGGAAAGATTTAGATGAGCTGATGCTGAGAGAAACAAGTAGAAGCAACAATACACTGTACACAGTAACAGCAAGCTTGTGCCATGATCAACTATGAAAGAATCGGTTCCTCTCAGGGGTTCAGTGATCCAAGGCAATCCAATAGACTTTGGATAGAAAATGGCATCTGTGTCCAGAGAGAGAACTAAGACTGAAGGTAAATCAAGACATTCTCTGTTCACTTCCTTTTTTTGTTTTTTGTTTTTTTAATCTCTCCTGTGGTTTTTCCCTTTTGCTTTTTCTCTCCCAATGCGATTTGTAAAGCAATGCGTGTTAAAAAATAAATAAGCTTGCTAGAAAAAAAAAAAAAAAAGAGAAGGAAGTCATTGGTGTGGAGGAGCACGAGGCGGTTTGAGGAACATCTTTGTGTAACTTTTAATTCTCCTACTTACCCTCCTCCAAATACTTTCCAGCATGTCCCTCTAAAAGAGGGCCCTCACAATCAAGCGCCTGTTAGCAGGGGAGGCGGTCTTTCCCTGCCTATGGAGGAATCTTGGTACCTAAATATTCCAGGTCATGATACAAACATGATTTGTCCTCTATGATATTCATGATCTCCCTCAAAATGCAGCCGTTGGCAACTGGGTTCTGAGCAAGGAGGCAGACTACTTCTAGCATGGTACTAAGTGCTCAGAGATGGGCTGAATGGGCACCTAAGTGATGGCCCACCTGAACTCGAAACCAGATAAAATTCACTCAGCTCTGCTGCTGTCCAGCATGGAAGTCACACCAAATGCCCCTAAACTGATGCGAGTATATACCCTCTCTGGAGAAGAGCAGGAGTGATTGAATGGCTCACCCAGAATCACAGCAATCATTTATTTATTTGTTTGCTTGTTTTGCTGAGGTGATGGATATATTAAATGACTTGCCCAGGGTCACACAGACAGAAAGTATTAAGTGTTTGAGGCCAGATTTTCAAATCTCGGGTCCTTCTGACTTCAGGGTTGGTGCCCTATCTACTTCACTAGCTAGCTGCCCCCTCACAGCAATCATTTCTTACAAAACCAATCCCTCTGACATCTGGTCTCAGATGGAAGACCTCCAAGGAAGGGGAACCCCCCGCACAGCTAGGGAGCACCGCAACGTCCAGAACCCTCAGCCGGGAAGGCAAGACCAGTTCAAATTTGGTTTCAGACCACCTAGTGGGTGATCCATGACAAGTCATTTTACCTTTTCTTACATCAGGTCATTTAACCTATTCCTGCATTTTACATCATCTATAAAATGGGGATAATAAGAGCACCTACCTCCCAAGATTGTGGTGAGCATAAGATAATACTGGTAAAAAGCACTCCATAAATCTTAAAGTACTTATAAATTGCTAGTTGTTACTAATACCACTACTTCTCCCAGTACTACCTCCACCATCCCTTTTCAACACAGCCCTTTGCACTTGGGGCAGTTCTATTTGCTCAGCAATTAACTATTTTTAATTAAAGCTTTTTATTTTCAAAACACATGCACGGATTTTTACCATTGAACCTTGCAGAACCTTTTGTTCCAAATTTCCTCCCCTTCCTTCCACCTCCTCCCTTAGACGGCAAGTAATCCAATATATGTTAAACATGGTAAAACAAAAATACATGTAAACGTATTTGTACAATTATGTCTGTCAATTAACTTGTCAGCAATTAACGCAACCCAAGATCACATTCTTTTATGGCTCTCACCCCCCATACTGCCTTCCCTACAGCTAGCAGTCCACTCAGACTCCCAGAGCTTTTTCAGACAAACTGCTGTGTAACCCTGGATCCCCCATCTTATCCTTGGGAAGTTGATTTTTTAGCCCAAGTGTAAACCCTTACACTTATCCCTACTGAATATCATCTTATTATTTCAAAAATGAATTGGCCCTTTGGGATTTGATAAATAAATGTAGCACAGATGGGCCACACTTGAGCTGTTAGTCCTTGTGGTTGTTGACCGGCCTTCTCTTTAGGGCTCAGTCCTTCAGCATTCGCTCAGGCGCCTGTGCACTGGCCGGTTCACAAAGAGATTTGGCCATACCACATTCCTTCCACTAGACTGACACAGTGAGTAACATGGGTGTTCATGTCCCCTGCAAGAAGACTAGGTCTGCCGGCCTCCGTGCAGATGTCTGGGCCAAGGGGCAGCTGGCACCCAAGTGGGATTACCAAGCTGCCACAGAGTAGACTGAGGCTGTTGGCCAGTGACTGGGACTAGCAGAGATCAGCACTGGCAGAGGAGATCAAGGTTCTGGAGCGGGGAAGGATATGGGACACGCACCCAGAGAACAAACTGAGGGCTGAGGCTGCCTGCTGTTTTGGCTCCCACCAGGATGGGGAGCTAAGAAGAGGAAATGTTTTATGTAACTTCACATGTGCCTTTTCAGCGAGGGGGGTTAGGGAGGGAGGGAGGAAGCGAATTTAGAACTCAAAGTTTTCAAAACAAATTTCAAAAATTGTTTTACGTGTAACTGGGCAAAAAAATAAAATATTCAGTAATATAGAGAGCTAAGAAGAGGAAAATAACTTCATTTCCCTGGTCTTAGTCTATGATCCTGAGAGGGATCCTGGATTAGACACACACACACACACACACACACACACACACACGCACACACACACACACATTTCTTTTCAGAAGCCAAAGATCAGGGATGTTAAGTGAAAGATTTCTGAGATGACTGGAAAAGAATGGCTCCCAAGAGGAGCATATAACCTATTTCTTATCTCTTTTTTGCTATGTTCCAAAAACCCTGTGGCATAGCATAGTAGGGAGAATTGGGCCCTGGGAGAAGAGCATACAGACCCTAGGGCCCTAGAACTGTTGCTGGACTAGCCATCATCTTTTCATTTATTCAGTAATATTCTATTTGACCCTCTCCACTAAATTCCAAACCTGCCCAGTGCCAGTATTGGAACGGTGGCCCTTGTGGGGATCTGTCTCGTGGTAGACCAAATGCCCTCTTGTGACCAATGGAGATGCTGCAGCCTATTCAGAAAGCTTTCCCAATTGTGCCTTAGAAAAGCTGAGGAGCTACCAGCCTGGGAGCTCCAATAAACACTCCGTTACTGGCTAATGAACACCGTGTTTGCCAGGTTTTCTCAGGAAAAATAATAGCTAATATTTAGACAGTGCCTACTATGTGCTGAGCTCTCGCTAAGAACTGTGCCGATGCTCTCCCAACCATTTCTGCTCTGAAGTTGTATAGTGCTCTGGAGCCAGGCCAGTGGTCTTCCAGGCTCACTGACAAAGAGCTGGCATGGACCAGGAAGTGATGGGACAGGAGGCACGGAGGGGAGGAAGTGCTTGTCACAGCAAGGAAATAAATCTCAGCTCCTGCCCTCCTGAAAAGCACATCCCAAGCAATCAGGGAATTAGTCTGAGAGGGAGATTACCTTGAAGGTCACCACTTCCATGCCCAGTGCCCTTGAATAAAATGAGCTCGTTTCTTCAATACTCTTCACAGTCATCACCAGGTGGTCTAGTCCATGGACGAGACATGAGGGCAGCAGCGCACGGCAGCCACTTTTAGACTGAAAAAGAAGGGTGTTCCATTTGTCTTTGATGGCTCCTCTCTCCTATTCCCACTCTCCCTCCCCCTCCAATTTTAGGGGGACATGTCTGAACGTTCTATATAGGGTCTTCTAAACATCTTGATTCTGAGGAGGTAAATGATATTGTCCCTCCTGGGCTTCTTTTCTCTTTCTGACTAGCCTGGCTTTCTCTCAGTTCTTCCATTTCTCTCCTCTTTCCTGCCTTCTTTTCTCACCTCTTCCCTACTCCCTATCTCTTGCCTCTTCCCCTCCATTTCAGCCTTCTGAGTGAGGAAAAATGCCAGGATAGAAACAAGGAGTCACCGGAATTCAAGGAAAGAGAGTGAGTGAAGGTCAAAGGGCTAAGTGCACAAGCTTGGGTGTGGCCAAGTTTTTATCCACCCTCACTTCCTCCCCCTCCACAGCATAGGGCATGTCTGAAACTTATGAGGTAAAAGATTATTTAAATGTCTGTCTTTTCTAGACCATTCCCTTCACCAAGGCTGGTTCTGCTGTGCCTGGCTTGTGACTTTCTATTGAGAACAAGAGCAATGTGAGTCTTGCCCTTCTCCCCTGCTGCTGTCTTCCCTGGAGAGAGGAGTTTCAGCTTGGCTTCTTTCTGCCCTCTCTGGGCAATGACCTTTCTCCCAGCCAGGATGACCGAGGAATAGCCCTGCCCAGTGCTGGCTCTGCCTCTGGCCAGTCCAGCCTCTTCATAGAGGGGCTGGAATCCACAGGTAGGAGGAGCCTTTTACATCCTTGACTTTTCACTCCCATTCCTTCTGGGAGCAGGCTCTCTGCATGGACTGCCCTGGGGAAGAGTCTCAGGTGATCAGCTTCCACCTCCCTTTTCTGCCAGATGCAGAAGAGCTTTGGGTACCAAGTATACACAGATTGGTCTCTGCTTACAGTTCCTCTAATGCCACGAAATTGGAAGCGTGTTTCTGAAGCTCTGAGTTGGTGGCAGTTTGATTTCAAGGCTGGGAGGGAGGCAGAGGAGTTCTAAGGTACAGAAAATCACTAGCACCAACCCTAACCTGCAGGCAACTTCGGGAAGAACATGAAGAAGAGCTGCCCAGAATGGGCGAATCTTAAGATATTCCCATCTCAGCTGTTGGAGGGTATACTCAAATAGATGAAAACACAGATCTGGGAGATTACTTGAATATTATAAATGAACAACAAAAATGGAGGAGGACAAGCCTAGTGGTGGAGCTATTAACTTCTAAGGTCTCTCCCACTTCACATCTGCCATCCACTGATAGTGTTATAAGAGACCCAAGTGTCTGACCAAGGGTAGTTACTCCATAAGGAGAGGATGTAGAACTTGTAACACTTGGACACTGATTGTATTTGAAGGGGGAAAAAGAAGGAAGAACCAAAAGTCCCCTGAGATTGTAAACCTGAGGCAGTGGAAATATTGGTGGTTCTTAGATGCATAGTAACTCTAAAAGGTAGAAAACTTTTAAAATGCACACAAAATCCATATTTGTAAATATGTGACTCTGATCACACAGAGGAGAATGGTTTCAGTGAAGGAAACCGTGGTGGTATTAATTCATTGTCTTTTATCATTTCATTCATTTGCTTTCGGGGAAAAAAAATTTACTTTCCCCATCTATTTCTTTTAATTAAGCCTATTTTTGCTGTTCCTTTGTCTAAAATAATGATTGCAACCCCTGACTTTTTTCCTTCAGCAAAAGCATAATATATTTCACTCCAGACCCTTATTTTAACTCCGTATATAACTTTCTGTTTTAAGTGTGTTTCTTGCAAATAACATATTGTTATGCTCTGTTTTCTAATCAATTCTGCTTTGGCTTCTTCCATTTTATGGGTGAATTCTTCCCACTCACATTTACATTTATGGTGACTATTTTTTTTTAATTCTCTTCCATCTTATTTTCTTATACTTTTCCTTCTTGTTGTTTCTGATTATCTTTTTAAAAATTTGTTGCTTTAAACTATCCCTTAATCTGCTCTCCTTCTTATTCCCTCCCTTTTCCTTAACCTCTTTCCCTCCTATTTCCCCATTGAATGAAATGGATTTCTTTAACTATCTTTGTATTCTTATCTCTTCTGACAAATTCAGATGAAAGTGAAGTTCAAATGTCATCTATTCCCCTCATCCCTTCTTTCTTGTTTGTATAGACCTACTAGTGAAGCCTAGTTATGACATCATTTACCCCTCCTTCCTCTCCCCCCAACAAGTGTAATCTTCCTCTCCCATTCTATTCTTTTTCTAAGATAATCAAAACAGAACAGAAACACTCCCAGACCCACTGTTGAATTAAACTACCTCTGTAACTAAACTATAAACTAACTGTATGATGACAGAGTTCTGAGGGGACAAATGTGCCATCTCCCCATATTAAAATGTAAACATTTTATCTGTTTAGTTCATTATGATTGTTTGCTTAAGTTTGTCTTTTTGTTTCTTTTGATTCTACGTTTGCACTTTAAAGTTTCTGCTCAGCTCTGGTTTTTTATCAAGAATGCTTGGAAGTCTTCTATTTCATTAAAAATCCATTTCCCTCCCTGTAAGATCATACTTAGTTTTTGTGGGATAAATCATAATGGTTGTAAATCTCAACCTTTAGCTTTCTGTAATATCACAATCCCAAGATTTTTACTCCTTTATAGTATTGGCTGTTAAATCAAATATGATCACTACAGTGGATCCTCAATACTTAAATTCTTTCTTAATGACTGCAACATTTTTTTCTTTGATCTGGAAGTTCTTGATTTTGACTACAATATTACTGGGAGTCTTAATTTTGAGGTTTCTTTCAGGACATAAACAGTGAATTCCTTGAGTACCGAGATATATTTCGCTTAATGGGGAAATAAGAGGGAAAGGAGAGAATGGAGAAGAGGGAATTAAAGGGAAAGTACATTAAGGGAGAGATTAGTCCAAAATAAAACTAACTACAGATATACAAGATTGCTTCTAGCTCTTTTTGCAATGGCAAAGATTTGGAAACTAAGAGTGCTCATCAATTAAGGGATGGCTGGACAAGTTATGGGATATAAATGTAATTGGAAAAAAAAGGTATAAAACTCAAGAACAAAAAAACTTCCCTAAAATTAGAACTGACTAAGTAGAAGCTAATTACACTTCAGAAATATGAAAAACTAAGCCAAAAGATTGAAAAAATTACAAGAAAATGGAATGTATTTTATAGAGAAAGCAACTGACCAAGAAAACAGATTGAGAGGAGATAATTTAAGAATCCCTGGACTACCTGAAAGGCATGATGGAAAAAAAAACCTTCTTGAGCTCAGATAATGTTTTCTGTATGAATTTGGATGCTGTTATTTGGATCATATAAATTCATTACAGATATTGATTTGTTGTCTGTGGTTCCTTTTACCATAATGTAGTTTCTTCTTTATTCCTTTTTTTTTCTTTTGAATATTTATTTTTGCTTTGTCTGATAGAATGATGGCAACTCTTATTTTTAGGATTCACTTGATTTATAGCAGAAAAAAAATTCCTTCTCTCAGTTTTATTTTGTGTATGTTTTTGTTTTTTTAATGTGTTCTTGTGAGCTTGTGGGTTTTGATTTCTCATCCAATCCATCACACTTCTTTGTTTTACTGTCTAATCCATTCAATTTTAAAGTTATGAGAGTTAGGTTTACATTTTTCCTCATTTGTTTCTAACACTGGAGTTTTTCAAGTTATTCCCCCCCCCCCCTTCTATTGTAAACACAGTAGTATGTTCCTTCAATTACTTTAATCTTTCTTAAAAGTGGTTCCATTCCCACTGACTCTCTTCCCCTCATTCCTGATCCCCTCTTTTCATTTGTTACCTCTTCCTCTTTATGGTTTTGTTCATTAGTTCAGTTTTTCTTCTTGCTTTTATCTGGTTATATATTTCTTCCCCCTCTTTTTTTCTTATCAAGTACATTCTTCCTTCTTCCATTCAGCTAGTCCTATTCATTAATTTTTACTTTCATTCAGGAACAAATAATGATGAATGTTGGAGGGGATGTGGGAAAACTGGGACACTAATACATTGTTGGTGGAGTTGTGAAAGAATCCGGCCATTTTGGAGAGCAATCTGGAACTATGCCCAAAAAGTTATCAAACTGTGCATACCCTTTGATCCAGCAGTGTTAACTACTGGGCTTATATCCCAAAGAAATACTAAAGAGGGGAAAGGGAGCTGTATGTGCCAAAATGTTTGTGGCGGCTCTTTTCATAGTGGCTAGAAACTGGAAGTTTCCATCAATTGGAGAATGTTTGGGTAAATTATGGTATATGAAGGCTATGGAATATTATTGCTCTGTAAGAAATGACCAGCAGGATGAATTCAGAAAGGCTTAGAGAGACTTGCACGAACTGATGCTGAGTGAAACGAGCAGAACCAGAAGATCACTATACACTTCAACAACAATACTGTATGAAGATGTATTCTGATGGAAGTGGATATCTTCGACATAAAGAAGATCCAACTCACTTCCAGTGGATCAATGATGGACAGAAACAACTACACCCAGAGAAGGAACACTGGGAATTGAATGTAAAATATTAGCACTACTGTCTATCTACCCAGGTTACTTATATCTTCAGAATCCAATACTTAACGTGCAACAAGAAAATGGGATTTACACACATATATTGTATGTAGGTTATACTGTAACACATGTAAAATGTATGGGATTGCCTGTCATCTAGAGGAGGGAGTAGAGGGAGGGAGGGGAAAATCTGGAAAAATGAACACAAGGGATAATGTTATAAAAAAATTACTTGTGCATATATACTGTCAAAAAATGTATAATTATAAAATTAATTTTAAAAATTACTTTCATTTTTGTGCCCTTTTCCAAAAAAGATTTCTTTCACTCTCTTCATTACCTACCTTCTCTTTCTATCTAGATCTTTATTACCTGATTCATGACCCCTATAACTGGGGTTTCTCTTTTTTCTGTATTCTTCATGCAACAAAGCTTCCAAGGTATCAGTTCAAGGCTCTCATCTCTAGGCATTTTCTATCACTGTCTTGTAAGACTTACCCCATAAGATTCCCCTTTTCCATGTGCCCTATTCCCAGAACTATGTCAATTATTGCAAGTGTCAGAAAGGGCACTGTCCCATGATATGGACCCTTTCCCCTTCATCCCTGATTATTCAGTCCACCACTGATCCATACCCTCTCCCTTTGACTTTTTTCCTGCATTTGTCTGGAAATCTCCCTATATCCGTGTTCTCCCATTCTTCCAGGTGCTACTTGCTCCCTGGAATTGCATCACCACCACCCCCAGTGTAAGACACGTAGACTTTTCAAGCACCAGATCAGCCAGACTTTGTTTAATATAAGCTTCTCACCTCCCTATATTAGCCCTCTTTCTTCACCCATAGAAGCATTCATCAATGGAACCTTTTCCCACCTCCAAAATAAGGTTTCCTTTCCCCTTGCCCTTTTCAACACCCCCTTTCCTTCTCACCCCATTTCCTGTAGGTTCTTCTCTTTATGAGGTTCCAAAAGTCACCTTCTCCTCATAACTAGCCTTTTATTTAATTCCAGCACATCACACATCTCTCTATCCCTCCCAGCTTTCTTCCCCACCCTCCCCCTTCACATAGCCTCCCATGTTGTAATCTAGTCCCACAAAAAAAGCATGGATTCACCTGTAGGAAAATTCTATCCATAACATCACCTATCTTCACTATTACAGATTTTTCCCTTCTTTCCCGTCTCCTTGTATACATTTAGAAGGAAGTTTCTTAGTCTCTCTGCTATCCTTATCCATTAATCTTTATATTCTCCCTACATTTCTGTTGTGTGAAGTTTTTCAAGAAGCAATCTTTTCATTTCTTTATTATTGAACACCCATCTTTTATGGCGTATGGATAGGTCAGGGTAGGTCCCCATGGATTGTATCCTGAACTCTATTACTCTCCAGAAGACATTATTCCATCCTCTCTAACATTTTCTAGTGAGTACAAAATAGTCTTATATTATTCAAATGTCCTTTCCTTTGTATTTGAAAGTCTCTCTAGACTTCTTTAAGTCGAACTGCCAAATTCAACCACTATGAACCTTGGACTTTGTAGGACTGAGGGTTTTTTTTTCTGAAGGCAATCTGAATTCTTTCCCTTGGAATTTGGGTTTTATATTCAGTAGTTCTGGCCAATTTTCTTTCATCATATTACGGTTTTTTGTCCCGTCATGTTCTGCTGAATGATCTCTCATCATTACATTGTCTCTACATATCTTGTCTTTGAGTTTAATACATTTTGCTTGTGAGCATATTTTAAAAATATTACTAGGGTTTGTCTCTCTTCCCCTAGATTGTTACTACCTTTTTTGTTCTCTCTTTTGTTTCTTTGGTAAATATTGCCATGGTAGATTCTGATTTTTTATTCTGTTCATTATTTTTGCGGTACAGGACAGAGTCCATTCTCATAATTCTCATTTCTTTTTTGAATGACTCAGGAACACTTTATGTGTTCTTCTAAAAATTTACAGGCTCTTCCGTCTCACCAACTGTGGGATTATTTTCCATGTTTTGCAATATTTATTCATGGATGCCTGAATTTGTTTACTAAATCTGGAGGTCATATTTCTATTGTTACTGTTTTTCCTGTTGATTTATTTATATTCAAAGTCATTTAGTTTTCTTCTTCCTGCAATCTATGATAGTTTTCTTTTCTTCCTCCTTATTTTCCTATCTCTCATTTCCTGACTCTTTCTCCTCTGGTTATGGTTTCCCTTGGGATTGGATCTCAAAGAAATCCCAAGACTGGATTTCTCAGCCTCTCCTCACTCTCAGCAATTCACAGCTCTTCACCCTATGTCTATATCCCAACTGACTTTCTGGTGGAGAGAACTGGAAAATCTGGATGCTACTCTTTGCCCCTCAGGGTTGGTGGAGTGCTACACAGGTGTAAACACACATACACATATACACAAGCCCCTACACACACACACACACAGAGCATTCTGTCTTAGTTAGCCATCCCATTTCCACTGTTCCTAACTTTTCTGACCTGACATCGACAGTTCAGAGCCTATTTTCCCTCCCCTTCCCCAGCAGCAGTTTCGAACTTTGCAGTACTGATGCTTTCAGGTTGCAGCCCCTGGCAGGCTTTTGCTCCTGATCAGCTATGGCTAAGCTATGTGCAGCCTCGAGCCAAGATCTCCAGAGCACTGGAAAAAGGAGGAGAGATAAGGGTATAAAGGTAAATTTTGTGGTAAGCCTGTTGTGTCCTTGGATCTGCTACTGCAGCCATGCTACTAGCATAGGAGGTGAGCATGGGTTGCTGAGTGAGCTCAGAGTCAGTAAGCATCAGTTCAAGTGTTTGGGGAGGTTTTTGGCCTTCTTTAGGATTCTTGGTATCCTAGGCAATGCAAACAGCTGAAATTGTTTTATCTTTGGCTTATAATTTCTGTTTTGGAGAGGTGTGAGAAATGGGGATTAGAGAAAATGTTTAGCTCACTATGTTGCTGCTCACATCTCTCATTTGGTTTGAAAAATCATTTTCGCTCATTTTTGGTAACTTTCTATAGTACATTTTCAAGATCTTTGTGGAGAACTTAGTTGTTCTTATTTCTGTCATTCCACTGTCACCATTTTCAAAATGGGTTAGTGAATTCTAGTAATTATAAATGTATGTAAATGATGTCAGTGTTCTGGAATGAATAAAATGATGACTTGTGAATGTTTCAAAATAAAAATACTCATCATCAGGAGTTCCACCTAAAATCCCACTTTCATCTGGAAACCTTACTCATTCTCTCATAATTCTCGTGCTTTCCCTCTATCAATTATTTCCTATGTATTCTGTAGATAGCGCTCTCTCTCTCTCTCTCCTCTCTCTCTCTCTCTCTCTCTCTCTCTCTCTCTCTCTCTCTCTCTCTCTCTCTCTCTATATATATATATATATATATATATATATATATCTTTGGGGGCAGGGACTATCTTTAGCCTTTTTTATATCTCCAAAACTTAGTACATTGCCTGGCACATAGCATGTTTATCATATGTAATATATATATATATATATATATATATATACACATATGATAAATGTTCATTGATTGTTGGAAGCATTGGACTATCATGGCAGACATATTGGTCTTAGAGGAAAAAAGACCTGGGTCAAAATGCCAACCCTTCTGATTACTACCTGTGTGACAATAGGGAAGTCATTTTACCTTTCTAGGTCCCAGTTTCCTTATCTGCAAAATGAGGTGATTAGACTAGATGAGCTTTAAAACCTTTCTAAATTTAAAACCTCCAAACCTTCCAAAATTCTTTGTTGTTTTTTTTTTTTTTGGAATGCCTCTTAGGATATCCTTCCCCCAAGGTGATGCTCTCATGACTCATTGTGCTGTGCACATGGTCCTGGGTATTAGAAGTCTGTGCAAGTGAAGCCTAGGAACCAGGGAAAAAATGAATTCAGAATGGAAAAGATGGGGATTATCTAGAGAGAATCTAGACGAAACTGGCCAGAAACAGTGAAGGACTTCAAAATGATCCTCCACAAGGCCTGGTTAAAGAGAAGCCTGAGGAAGCACCTAACAACATCAACGATAGGGTCTGAGAGGCTACCGTGGCCCTAAAGAAGCAAGGTTGGAGGTGGAAAAATTGACCAAAGTGGAATGGGCAGCCTAGGGATGCTAGATTCCTTCTCAATCAAGACCTCTAAGCAGAAGCTTCTTGGCTAACCAGGAGATGCCTTTTCAGGTATTGATCAAAGTTGATGTTTGATAATAGAGGGGGAAAAAAGAGACTCATCCACAAAAGGGGGAAGAACGGGAGTAATGATGCTGCAAAGAAGAAAACTGAAAAGATGTGGTCTGCTAGGTAGGAGGAGAACCACATAAGCAGAGAGAGGACAGAGTAGTGCAGGAGAGAAAGCAGCCCAGGCCATCTGTCTATTGCTTTGTTGGGAAGTGTTTCCCCAGTAGCAAATCTGAATGGCTTCTTCCCAACCTTCTCCACCATCCGCCTTGCTCCTGGTTCAATTCACCTTTTACGTGACAGCTCTCATCCCCTCCCAAAGCCTTCCCTTCTCCAGGTTAAGCATCTGCATTTCCTTCAACTGACCCAAGTTTGGCAGCAACTCTTGTTTGCCTAGACTCTTGCAGCGGCTGATCCTAATTCTAATCTAGCCCCCACTCAGCTGACAAGGTGATCTTCTAAGAGTCTGACCTTGTCACCACCACCATTGTCTCTACTCAATAAATTCCATGAATTCCCTATTGCTTTTAGGATCAAATACTGGTTTCTTTCTTTGGTCTTTTGAGATCTTCACAGCCTCCCTAGGCTTATCAAGTACATTACTTGCTTTCACATATTCTACCTTCCAGCCAAACTGGCCTCCTTGTTGTTCCCAACATACACAACTCTATGTCCCATCTTCATGTCTTAGCCTCTTGGAAGCCCTGACTTTCTTCAAAGCTCAGCTCAAGGGCCCTGGTTCTTGGGATCTGGAAACTTGTTTGCTTTTTTTCTTCCCTAATTCAAAAAAATCCATTTTTTATTAAATAATTGTTAAAAAGTCTGATTCTAAAAAAGGGTCTCCAGGAAATAAAATTGCTTCTCCATGGAAGCTTTCCTGTTCCCATCTCTCTCAATTATTCACATTGTTATTGATACTCTACATGTCCTTTCCTTCTAAAAAGTGGAAGTTCCTCAAGGGCAGAAACTGCTTCTTTTATGTCTTTGAGGAGAGGGCAGGAGGAAAGGAGAGGGCTGTAGATTGAGCAGGGGCCTGGATTTTCTCTATTGATCAAGGCTACATATGTGGACAGGGGCTTTTTATTAGGGACTGGGGATTTACTTAAAGAACAACTGATTCTGAAGAACCTACTGTATGTGTCAGGATATTTCTCAGGAGCCTGGATTGTATATGGGCCTGAGGTCTTAGATATTTGGCCAGGGCTATAAATAGGTATATTCTGACCGACTGCTTACAGATTGACAAGAATTCTCTTGGGATACTGGAGTTCCTAACAATTACTTGGTTTCCAGCTTCCTACTCCTAAACTGCTAAGATTGGATCATTTCCAAACATTACTTAGTCCAAATGGTGGTATCTTTTATATCATCATAGTTCCAGAAACTATAAAGAACAGGTTTCAGAGGGATGTGAAAAAGACAAGTTCTCCAAGATAATGCTTTTCTGCCATCCTCTTTCAGCAATAGCTTCCCTCAAATCTCTGGGAAGGGGGAAACTGAAATATCACCAGCAATGAGCCTTTTTTAAAAATGAAAATGGACTTCCTGTGTGACCCTGGACAAGTCACTTAACCCCAATTGCTCCCACAAAAACAGATAGATAGATAGATAGATAGATAGATAGATAGATAGATAGATAGATAGATAGATAAATGAAAACAGAAAGGTGGTGAACCATCTTGAGTGCTACCTGCCTTAGGAGATGTATTGGGACATGATAGTCCCCCTCAAGCTGTACCTGGGGAACTGATATAACATGCCCAGATAAATGACAACGATCCAACTCGAGCCATGGTGGCCCCTCCAATCTCTAGCCTCCTGAGAGCTCTGCTGGCCATAAAGCATCATAGGCAGACATTCTGTGCTCGGGCTATTCCTTTCCCCTCTGGTGTGACGGTTAACTTCAAGTCAACAAGGATTTATCCTGCACTCTCCGAGGCCAGATCCCATGCTAAGGCAAAACTAGTCCCAGGCAAAACTAGTCCCAGCTCTCAAGAAGTTTACAATTGAACTTGCCCTGAATCAATTATCGAGAGAACAGTTGTTGCTAAGAGGTCAGGAGGAAGAGCTGAATCAACATTTTCTCCATTTCTCCTTCCACACCCCAAATCGCTCTAATTCCAGGACGTCCTGCACACTCCTTGGCCCAGACAATGGGAAACATGTGCATCTCTCTCATTGCCTTTTTAATCCCCAGATCCCAGGATTGATTTATTCTGAGCCTGCAGCCACTAAATCTCCCCAGAATTAGTCCCGGGAATTTTCCTCCAGCCACCCCTCCCCTATTCTATACTTCTCACCTGTTGGGGCTCTTCTGACTGCTGAGCCAGCCAGCCATTCTGTCGAGTTTTCAGCTCTTCTTGTCTTTGGATGAGGACCCCGGGAAAACAGCTGCCAATTTCTCCATTCCTCAGGCCCATCCCCTCCCTCAGTCACCTCCTTGAATACTTTCCTTCCGTCCCCAGCTTCGGCTTCTGGAATTCTTCCTTTTCCTCTCAGCCCTTCTCAGTCCCTTTGGTTCCAAAGTCACAAAAGCTCCTCCAACCTCATTCTCATAAGGCTTTTATTTCCACATCTGAATACTTCTCTGGCTCTCTCCTTTTCCCACCACCGTTATCCCTACCATCACCATCACATATACACACACAAACACAGATTCAGGGCCTCGGCGAGCTCCACGTTCTTATCCTCTTCAGTGCTTCTCAGGAATCCAGGACAGGGAGTGCTGACAGGGAATCCAGGTCTCTGGGTTCTCCGGGGCTGGGGCATAGACTGGGGCTGAGGGTGGGAATTGGAGTGGCTGTGGTGGTGGGAATTGGAGTGAGGGTAGGGGTGGGAATACAGCAATAGGCTGTGGTGATGGGTCTGGGAAGAGGCTCTCAGAATGCAGGTTGGGGTTATAGGGATGTGGAAATTGAGGATCTCTGAGCTCAGAATTTGGGAAGAAATAGGGTTGGGCTATTTGGGGTTCAGGAAGGAGACCAGTCAGGTTGTCAAAAGGCAACAGGTTCAGGTCCGAGAGAAGTGAACACTTCTGCCTCCTTTGCTTGGCCCGGCGGTTCTGGAACCACACCTAGGATAAGAAAGATACTGTTCCCCTGCCCCCATGGTCCCAAAGGGAGAAAATAAACCTCCAGTTATTGGGAACATGACCTTCAGGGTCCCAGAAAGTGAGAACATTCCCTGTAGGGCAAGACATGATCTCCTTCCCTCCTTCCCTCCCTCCCTCCCCTCCTAGGATTGACACAACCGAAGACCCTCCTCTCAAATTCAAGAGACTCCCTTGGGGTGAGAATTCTAGCAGGGCTGTCACCTGAACACGGATCTCATCGAGCCCTAGGTCTCGGGCCAGAGCTTCCCGAAACCAGACATCAGGGTACTGGTTTCCTCCAAAGACTTCCTCAAGTTTTTCCAGTTGTTTGGGAGTAAACTTGGTCCGATGTCTCCTCGGCTTCCCAGCTGGGAGGGGAGCTGATCCTGGAGGGGCTTCCCCCCGGGGGGGAGCATACCCATGAGAGTTCAGGCCAAACACTTCCAGGGCCTGGCCGAAAAGTCCAGCACCCCCTGCTTCTGAGGGAAGAACAATTGAGGCCCCATCATACATGGCTCAGCCCCACCCCAAGTCATTTCCAGCCCAAGTCAAATATAGCATGGCCATGGCTCCCATATACTGACCCCCTTTTATAACTCAGGTCAAATATCTAAGACCTTGGGCCTATATACAACCCAGGCCCCTGAGAGATAGCCTGATAAACAACCAATTCTGAAGAGCCTACTGTGTGTAAGTAGTAAATCCCAACCAGAGGAAATCCAGTCCCCTCCCTGGAGAGAGCTGCAGCCCTCTCACTCTTCCTCCCTTCCTCAGAAGCTGAGCTCATGGGAAACCTATGACCCCAGCCCATGGAGCCTGGCTAAGCCCCTAACTAATTAGTCTGAGTCCTTGGGAGAAAGGAAGGGCCAGGGAAGAGTCACCATCCCCCCATTCCCCCCCAGGGACCCAGGAGTCCAGGCTCACCCATGGTAGACATCGAAGCTCTTGGGGCTGAAGGACTGGGCAAGGGGAAACAAACAGAAAGGGTCTTCTTTTCCTCCCCTGAGCTCTGGCCCAATCCCTGGAGGGCCAGGAGAGAGTAGAGATCAAAGCTCCTGTTGCTCCTCCCTCCACTTTTCAGTTTCTGCTCCTATCTCTCCGTCTGTGTCTCTGCCTTCTCTCACCTGCTCTGTTGACCTTGATCTCTGTGTCTCTCTTTTCAGCTCTCTGTCACAGTGGCTCTGTGATCCTGTCTAACCCTCCCCAGTTGTTTTCTGGCTCTCTCTATGCGTGTGTTTGTGTGTTTGGGTGTGTGTGTGTGTGTGTGTGTGCCTAGAACTAACTCTCTCTCTCTCTCTCTCTCTCTCTCTCTCTCTCTCTCTCTCTCTCTCTCTCTCTCTCTCTCTCTCTCTCTCTCTCTCTCTCTCTCTCTCGATCTGTCTGCCTCTCTTTCCACCTTTCTGCCTCAATCCTGTCTCTATGTCCACCTGCAGATGTCTGAGTCCAGGGATGGGGCTTGAGAGAGAAGGTGGAGTGGAAAGGGGGGGAGAAGCAACCTCCCTCCTCCTGCCCCTCCAGGGCCAACAGCCAATCCCAGAGCTTCCTCCAGGATTGGGGACTGAGATGGGCAGGGCAGGGCTGGGAGGGGGCAAACCTATGGAAAGTGTCACAAAACTTGGTCTCCCTATTCCGTCTGGACTTCTGTCTCTTCTCTTTCCTTCTTCAGCTATCTTTCCAAGTCTCCAAATGTCTCTAAATCAACCTCTCCATTCTGTCTCTCTCTTTCCATCTCTCCTCATCAAGGTGTGGAACTAGAGCCAGCCCCTGGGCCATGAGCTCAGAGTTGATGTGTCTCTGTGAATTGTATCACTACCGGTCCCAGCAGGGGGTGCTGAGGCAGAGAATCAAACCTGGACAGGGAGGTTCAGGTTCCCACAGAAACTGACAGGCTTTTGTACCATTAAATCCCCTTATGAGGTCAGAAAACAGTTGGGATGGGAAGAGAAAAAACAGTCCATACCCCTTCCCACCCCCACCAAGAAGCTGAAGCTAGAGAGGGAGGATAGAAACAGCAGGCATTGAAAGCTGGGCCTGGCTGGGACCTAAGAGTCATG
Organism: Sminthopsis crassicaudata; assembly: GCF_048593235.1. Lineage (NCBI taxonomy): Eukaryota > Metazoa > Chordata > Mammalia > Dasyuromorphia > Dasyuridae > Sminthopsis > Sminthopsis crassicaudata. Next base: position 1,755,864 of record NC_133623.1, on the reverse strand, counting down.
GACCCCTGTGGAGTTCCACCCCAAGACCCCCCCAAGGCAGCAATGGGCCATGCCTCATGCAGCGATGGGAGGGGGAACAACTCCAGGGCTCTAAGCCCAGCCCCTCACCTGTTCCCCCAATTAGCAGTAATGAAGGAGAGCAAGGATTCAATCCAAGGCCAGGCACACACAGCAGGGGTGAAAGAACTCCTGCCAGATGAACACAACAGTTCTGCTATTTGTTTTCCCATCAGTTAAGCTAGCCCTTCAGTTAGTCATAGATTATTTTCCCTTATTGATTGCTTACTCATTTCATTGTTCATTTTGTAACTCATTCGACTGCCTGATTGCTGCTTTGTTCGTTTTGTCTATTTGTTGATTGGATCGTTTGCTCCTTGGCACATTGGTTCTGTCATTCATAGGGACCAGGAGGGAATGATGGACCTGGGATTTTTTTTGGTTTTCAGAACCACCAGGTGAGAAAGCTGTCACTCCTAAAGCAGGTTAGCATCTGCTCCACAGCTCAGTATCTTTGAAGGGTTGTCTAAACTACTGAGAGAGAAAGTCACCTGCCCAGTAATGAGGCAGATGTGGACTTGAACCATGATGCTTTGCTCACTCATTTATTCATTTACATATTTCTTCATTCACTTCTTTGTTGTCCGACTCCCAAAACTGCCTCCGTTTGTTCCTTTCTTTATCGTTTTGTTTTTAATTCCTTGATTCACTCATCCATTCATTACTTTGCTCATTCATTTATTTGTTCATTTGATCATTGGACCATTTGTTCATCTGCTGCTTCATTCGTTCATTTTGTTAACCCACAGTAGCAGACTTACTGCCTCCATTTTCCAGATGGAAAACTGAGGTCCAGAAAGGGGAGGTGACCTAGCCAGATTCTCAGATCAAGGATCCTATAAGACGCAAGAGAAAACCTTTGGGTACTTAGCCAGGAGCCCCCAGATGTGGCCATCATCCTCAGGAGTTCTTTTAGCTTGGTCCCATGTCTTCCAACCCCAATTTCTGGCTGATGTCCAGTCTCTGCAAAGAGTTGCTAGCCTATCCCTGCTTAAGGAAAGGTCAATGGGTGAAGCACCTCCACCCCATAGTCACTTGTTCATGGCTGGCCCCAGAGGGCCAAACTGGGAGGATTGAATGAAAGTGATGGACCAACCTTTCCTGCCATCAAGCTCTATACCTGGAGCTGCTTTGGGGGATGGAATGCCCCCATCCCTGGAAGCCTCAGAAAGTTGGAGGACCACTTCTTGGGTATGTTACCGAGAAGGGTTCCTACTTAGGAGTGATTGGGACATGACACCCTTTAAGTTTCCTCCCAGATTCAAGACGCTTGTAACCCCTATAACCTAGCATTCCCTAGAATGAGTCTGGGAGCTAGGAGGGATCTTTCTTGGTTTTTTGTTGGCGGGTTTTTTTTATTAATTTTATAATTACAATTTTTCTGACAGTACATATCCATGAATAATTTTTTACATTATCCCTTGTATTCATTTTTCCAAATTTTCCCCTCCCTCGCTCTACTCCCTCCCCTAGATGACAGGCAATCCTATACATATTAAATGTGTTACAGTATAACCTAGATACAATATATGTGTGTAAATACCATTTTCTTGTTGCACGGCAAGAATTGGATTCTGAAGGTATAAGTAACCAGGGTAGATAGACAGTAGTGCTAACAATTTACATTCACTTCCCAATGTTCCTTCTCTGGGTGTAGTTGTTTCTGTCCATCATTGATCAACTGGAAGTGAGTTGGATCTTTTTTATGTTGAAGATTTCCACTTCCATCAGAATACATCCTCATACAGTATTGTTATTGAAGTGTATAGTGATCTTCTGGTTCTGCTCATTTCACTCAGCCTCAGTTCAGGCTCTGCAAGCCTCTCTGTATTCTTCCTGCTGGTCATTTCTTACAGAGAAATAATATTCCATAGCCTTCATATACCATAATTTACCCAACCATTCTCCAATTGATGGACATCCATTCAACTTTCAGTTTCGAGCCACTACACAAAGAGCTGCCACAAACATTTTGACACATACAGGTCCCATTCCCTTCTTTAAGATCTCTTTGGGGTATAAGCCCAGTAGTTAACACTGCTAGATCAAAGGGTATACACATTTTGATAACTTTCTGGGCATAATTCCACATTGTTCTCCAGAATGGCTGGATTCTTTCACAACTCCACCAACAATGTATCAGTGTCCCAGTTTTCCCACATCCCCTCCAACATTCATCATTATTTGTTCCTGTCATCTTAGCCAATCTGATAGGTGTGTAGTGGTATCTCAGAGTTGTCTTAATTTGCATTTCTCTGATCAGTAGTGATTTGGAACACTTTCATATGAGTGGATATAATTTCAATTTCATCATCTGAGAATTGTCTGTTCATATCCTTTGACCATTTATTATTGATTTTTTATCAATCAGTCAGTTCTCTATATATTTTGGAGATGAGGCCTTTATCAGAACCTTGAACTGTAAAAATATTTTCCCAATTTGTTACTTTCCTTCTAATCTTGTTGGGTGTTTTTTGTTTTGTTTTGTTTTGTTTTAAACTGAGGCACTTGGGATTAAGTGACTTGTCCAGGGTCACACAGCTAGGAAATGTTAAGTGTCTGAGGTCATATTTGAACTCAGGTCCTCCTTACTTTAGGGCTAGCTACCCACTGCAGATGATATTTTTCTCAATCTACTCTTTGGAACTCCCTGAATTTCTCCTTTTCTTCCTGTCCCATGGCCCATCTCCACTGACTGAGGATGTTAGCTGGAATGTAGTGAGGCCAGCTCCACAGCTTTACCATTTCCTGGCTATGTGGCCTCTTCTAAAACTCATCTGTCAAATGGGGCTGAGAAGATATAAAAGAACTAGGGGAGTAAACAGCGGGGGCAGAACAAGTCAAGTTGGATGAGGGAGAAGCCATTAATTGCCGGGAGGTGGGGCGAGTGCTGAGAAGCAGGGAAGGTCCTCTGGAGGAGGTGGCTTAAGACTGGAAGAATGAAGAAAAAAGAAAAAAAAAGACGAAGAATGGGTATGGAGATAGCAGTGGTAGCCCAGGCAAAGGGAAGAGCACAGGCAAAGGACTCAGAGCCAGGAAAGCACAGGGTGCATCTGAGGGGGGTTCAGCCAGAGCCTGGGGACTGTGGAGAGAGAGAGAGAAGTGGGAGTGGGTTGGAGAGGCCAGGCAGCCCCATGTTGCGGTAGGCCTCCCATGCCAATCTGTTCTCGGGCATTACCTTGTAGGCTAAGGGCAGTGCTGTGTGTCCCCAACACCTCTGGCCCCCCGAGTTTGGGGTTCCAGTAAGTCTCCTACCTTATTCCCAAGTTCTTTAAGATGAAATCTTGTCTGCTTTCCAGCCCCACCTTCACCCCCACCTCACCACCATAGACTTTCTTTTTCTTTTTTAAAGCTTTTTATTTTCAAAGCATATGCATGGGTAATTTTTCAACATTGACCCTTGACACTTCTGTTCCAACTTTTCCCTTCCTTCCCTCCACCCCCTCCTCTGAATGGCAGGTAGACCAATATATGTTAAACATGGTAAAATATATATTAAATGCAATATATGTAAACATATTTATATAGTTATTGTGCCACACAAGAAAAAAATTGAATCAAAAATGAAAAAAAAAATGAGAAAGAAAATAAAGTGCAAGCAAACAACAACAAAAAGAGTGAAAAAGCTCTGTTGTGCTCCATACTCAGTTCCCACAGGCCTCTCTTGGTGTATTGGCTCTCTCCATCATAAGTCCACCGGAACTGACCTAAATCACAGTTGAGAAGAGCCACATCTATTAGAACTGATGATCACATAATCTTGTTGTTGCCGTGTACAACGATCTCCTGGTCCTGCTCACTTCACTCAGCATCAGTTCCTGTAAATCTCTCCAGGCCTCTCTGAAATCTTCCTGCTGATCATTTCTTACAGAACAATAATATTCCATGGCATTCATATACCATAACTTATCCATCCATTTTCCACCTGAAGGGCATCCATTCAATTTCCAATTCCTTCCCACTACAAAAAGGGCTGCCACAAACATTTTGGCACACGTGGGTCCCTTTCCCTCTTTTATGATCTCTTTGAGATACAGGCCCAGTAGAAACATCTCATTACTAGATGAAAGAGAATGCAGTTTGATAGTCTTTGATTATAGTTCCACATTGTTCTCCAGAATGGCTGGATATATTCACAATTCCAACAAGTAATAGTGTCCCGGTTTCCCCACATCCCCTCCAACATTCGTCATTATTGTTTCCTGTCATCTTAGCCAAACTGTTTGAGTTTGAGCCCCATAGAGTTTCTAGGTCTTGTCCATGGTTCTGAACTCCTCTACCATCCCTTCCATTGGGGGCTCGGGGATGGGATGGGACTTGCCCTCCCATACCTCAGAAGAAGAGGTCCATCTTGTGCTTGGCCCCAGCTGTCATAACTGGAACATAGAGGGCACAGGGATGGATTTGAATAAGACCTTCTCACAATGAAGGCTCGCCACAATGAAGGCTCCCCACAAATGGCAAAGGTAGCCTCAGAAGCTCCTAAAGACACTCAAATTGAGGTTGCTAGAAATACAGAGCCAGACATCACCAGCAATCACAGACCGTTGGCGGCCTCCATTTTCTCCAAGAGCTAGAGAATCAGGGGCAATGATGGCCCTCCAAAATCATCAGTCCCATCCTACTATTTCTCTTTATAGGGAAGGGAACAAAGTCAGTGAGCATCATGGCTGCTTCTTGTACCTATCACCGGTGCTCTGGTGGCCATGGGACCAGAGCAGAGGGGAGCATGGAGGGCAAGGAAGCCTTCCCAAAGTCCTGCATAGATTGGCGCAATGCCCAAGGAGCCAAGAGAGCCTGTTGGCTCCCCTCCAAGGTTCAGCTCCCACACACAACCATGCCATTGCCACCATCCTGGGAGTGGTGCCCATGGGCAGACAGAAGCCCATTAATGAGCTCCCCAGACCAAAGAAGGCTCCTTCGAGGCTGGCTCGAAGAAGACCAGTAATTGGGCTTGGGCAGAGGCCTGGAAAGGCAGGAAGTCCCCGGCCAGCTCCTCACTGGGGATTCACCCAGAGGAGGAGAGAAAAGGAGGAAGGACAGGACAATGGAACGTGCTCTGTGCCGCTGCTTCATTTGAGATTCAGGTTCTCATCCAGAGGGAAGGAAGAGAGAAGGGGAGGAGACAGCAGAGGTGAGGGATGGCTGGATATCCCCCTACAGTCCAGGATGGGACTCAGCCAGAAAGAAGCAGACCTCGGGGTCTCCAGCATTCATCTGGCAGAGTGGCCCTTCAGCCTCATGTAGCTAAGGACCTAGTGGGCACTAACCCCTCCCCCTCTCTAGGGCTCAGTTTACCCTTATTGAAGGCAAAATCATTCCTCCCAGAGCCTTAGCTCCTCAAGGCTTTCTGAGCCCCTAAAGGCAGCTGCAGGTGCCCAGGTTTGTTTCTTTGGGATTGACAAGGGCATTGGGGTAGAGAAGGCCCTCTCTGCTGCAGACTGCCCCCCGAATTAGCTCCACTTTCTAGTTTCTGAGAGTTGTCTGGAAGACACAGAGAAGTGTCAACCAGGGAGGGTCAGAGCCAGGACTCAAATTCAGTTTGAGGAAGAAAACTGAGACCCAGAGAGAGGAAGGTGCCAGAAACAGCAGGAAGCAGAGCAAGATCTACAGAGCATGTCCTCGGCCTCCAAACTCGGGGCTCTCCCTCCTCCTCCCCTCCCCGCCACCTGTCGCCTCTCAGATAATTAAACACACTGATAGCTTCGACACTCAATGTGGCCAAGACGCCAGGCGAGAGCGGCAAGCGAGAGACTTCGAGGACTGAGTGATGGAATAAGCAAAGGCTGGGGGACAGTTCTGGGTGCCAGGCCCCAGAGCAGAGACTGGGAAAGGGAGACTCACTCGGGGGCAGCTACCCACATCACTGGATGAAAGCTGGAGGGAAACGACATCCCACAGTTGAGCCTTCCACTCCAACACATCCTGGCTGCTTTGTCTGTTGGTTTCCCCCCCCCCCCTTAGACCAGGAGTTCCTAAGGGGCCCTTGCATCTGACAGATGAGGAAACTGAGGACCACAGTGAAGTCAGTTGTTCAGGGTCATACAGGGAGTAAATAAGAAAGGTCTCGTTCCAACCCAGGGACTCTGACCCAAAGGCCACTTTTCAAAAACTTTTCCCACTAGCAGCACTCCAAGGACTCTGGAGTCCAAAGGGATCCCAAGGCAGGGCTTGTGGGATTGAATCCAATCTGAGCCTCCTCCTTGGGCAGGCGGGAATCCCAAACAGGTCTCCTTCCTCGAGGAGCAGCCACTGGGAGCTGGAAGAGCCGCCCCGACCCACCCCAGCAGGCCCAGAGAGGGAAAAGGACTCGTCCCGAGGTACAAAGCCAGCTAGGAGGTGCAGGTAGGGGGAGATAGGCCTTGAACGCAGGTTCCCCACGTCTTCCAAAACTTCCAGGAATGAGGCCCTCGCCCTCCCACACCCTGGGCACACACAGGGAAGCCGGGGAAGAATGCCAACTCTGGGGAAGCAAAACTTAGTTTGGCTGGAGAGGGCATCGAATGACCCTTGAAAGGTCAACTGCGGCTTCTGGAGAAAAGGGAGGGCGCCATTAGTCTCAGCAAGCACCTCACTAGCTGTTGGATCTCAGGGAGATCACTTTACCTCTGGAGGTCTCAGGCTTTTCATGGGGAACACAAGGATGATTCTCTTAATGATCTTAATGATCTCCAAGGTCTTTCTGGCTGGAAAGCCTGGGAGACCACTGCCCAGATGGGTACGTGGATGGCTGCGGGAGCGAGTAATTAGTTGGGTACATTGGGCTTCCTCTGTGGCTGCCTCCACGGCTCCTAGGTCCTTTCTGTGCCCTCAAAGGTTTTGCTCTCTGCACTCTCCCCTGATCATTCCCTCAGTTCCTGGGGAGCTGAGGAGGCCAGGGCCAGTTCTCCTGGAGGTCCAAGGAGATGCCCCCAGTGTCTTCTGTTCCCTTCTCCCAGATTTATGGGTCCTCAGACCCATAAATTAAATCAGGAGTTATCGTCCTCCTGGGCATGAAAAGGTTTGAATTTAGCTTGCAGAAAAAAAGATTCTGCTAGTGAGGGGGAAAAGGTCCTGTTCACTCTGGTGTTTAACTCAGTTAGTAACATGACTCCCCAGATGCCGGAAGAGGCCAGGGAAAGGGAGCTGGGACCAGCTGGCCAGCCTCATTGTCATTACTCACATTCGCCTGTCTCTGTCAAAGCTTTGCAAAGTTTTGCCAGATCCACATATGATCTCACTGTATCCTCACAACAACCCTTGGACACAATTGCTCTTATTGAGCCCACTTTACAGATGAGGAAACTGAGGCTGAGAGCTATGCTGTGACTTGGCCGGGATCATATCAGTAGTAGGGATCTAAGGCGGTGTTGGACTCCAGGTCTTGCTGACTCCAAGGCAAGGTCTCCATCTACCTTGCTGCCAATCGCCTTTGGACATGTGTTTGCTCATCTACCCAACATGCCTCCATTCTCCTATCTGTCACTCCATCCAGGAAGGAAGAATGTGAAAAGTGATGGAGGAAGTACACCGGAGCAGTGAGGGGAGGGGGGAGGGAGGGAGAGTCGGGAAAAACTCGTTCTGAAGAGAAAGAACTTCCTGAAGGTGGGAGCACCTGATAGGAGTACTGCCAGACAGAGATGTGGGAGTGCGAGTGCATGTGTGTGTGAGTGTGTGAGTGTGTGTGTGTGTGTGTGTGTGTGTGTGTGTGTGTGTGTGTGATCTCAGGAAAACCTCCCCTCAGGACCTCTGTTTCCGCCTCCATAAAACCAATCGCTTGGGTTCTCTGGTATTTTAGTTACCTCCCAGCTCCATCAGCTGAGGTCTCTAAGCCATCACAGCTCAGTCAGTGAAGGCACCAAATTGTACTTAATACTTAAAGAAAAAGGGGGGCGGGGTTTAATAACTTTTAAAAGTGCTCTCAATTGTCTATCACCCAGGAAGGGAATTCATCCACTGGGAAGGGGACCGGATTCCATGATGGCGGAGGGGACCAGATTCCATGATCTTGGAAGGGACCAGATTCCGTGATGACGGAGGGCACCGGATTCCATGATCTCAGACGAGTCAGCAATTGCATGAATCTCATGCCAGGCTCATGGATGAAAGTAATCAAAGCCGCCTCTTTGAATTCATCCTCCAGGGCTTCTCGGAACAATCACCCCCTCAGTGGGTCTTCTTTTTGCTCTTCTTCTGGCTGTATCTGGTCGCTGTGATTGGGAACTTGCTCATCTCCATGGCCATCCTGCTTGACCCCCACCTGCACAAGCCCATGTATTTCTTCCTCGCTCAGCTCTCTCTGGCCGACGGCTGCTTTGTCTCCACCACGGTGCCCAATCTGCTGGTGAGCATTGGAACTCGCGACAGAAGCATCTCGTACGCCAGCTGCATGACCCAGCTCTACTTCTTCCTAACTTTTGGCGACCTAGACATCTTCCTCCTGGCCGTGATGGCCTACGATCGCTATGTGGCCATCTGCTACCCACTCCACTATGCTACGGTCCTGAGCCCCACCCGCTGCACCTTGCTGGTGGCCCTCTGCTGGGTGCTCACCAACTCGGTGGCCCTCACTCACACTCTGCTCATGACCCAGCTCTCCTTCTGTACCACAAAAACCGTCTCGGGCTTTTTCTGTGACCTGGGCCCACTGATGCAGGTGGCCTGCTCCAGCACGCAGGCAAACATGTGGGTGCTGCTCACCCTGGGGGGAGCCGTCATCCTTCTCCCCTTTATCCTCATTCTGATCTCTTATGGCCACATCGCCAGGGCCATCTTCAGGACTCCATCGGCCCAGGGGAGGCGCAAGGCCTTCTCCACCTGCGGCTCTCACCTCACCGTGGTCTTCCTCTTCTTCGGGACAGTGATCCGGGCATATCTGTGCCCCAGCAATCCTGGATCGACTGCCCCGGGGGACACGGCGGCCATTGTCATGTACACAGTCATCACACCCACAGTGAATCCCTTCATCTACAGTCTGAGGAACCAGGACATGCAAGCAGCACTGGCCAGGCTTATCAGAGGGAACATCCAGAGGAGAAATGCAAAGTAGTTCCATCTGGAGGCAGTCTGGGAGGAAGGGAAGGCATGGGGGAAGCCAGGGGACATCCGGAAAGGCAATGCCTGAGCTGCCGCGTAAGGAGAGAGGTATTCTGGGAGGGGGAGGGAGGGCATGCTAGGCAGGGAGGATGGCTGCTGCAAAGGCATGGAGGTGGGAGATGAAGGGGAGTGTGGATCACAGAGAACAGGTCTGTGAGGCTGCAGCCCAGTGCCTAGGAGGGGAGAGTAGAAAGGGAGCTTGGAGCCAGGTTGGGAAGGGCTTTGAAAACTAAACAGAGGAATTCCCCTTTTATCCTATGTGCAATTGGAAGTCATTGGAGTTGGTTGAATGGGGAAGCCACGCAGACAGAAAGTTGTTCAGTGGTTAGAGTGTTGGGTTCCAGTGAAGAAGACCTGGGTTTGCACCTGAGGAAAATGACTTGAGCAGTAGTCAAAGCTAAGGCATTTATTAAGCACTTCTTGTGTCCCAGGCACCATGTGCAATGTGGTGGATACAAACAAGAAAAAATAAAAATACTAACAAGGAGACCGCAGCAATATATCACAAAGGTCCAGCGGGATTCACACCAGGAAAGCAGAGTCGGTTCAATATTAGGAAAACCTACGCATAAATGACCACATTTGTAACAAAAACAACAAAAATTATTTTAATAAATGCAAAATTTGACAGAATACAATACCCAATTCCTGTTTTAAAAAAAACACACTAAAAAGCACAGGAATAAATGGAGCTTTTTCCTTAAGTAGTAGGGGCAGCCACCTAGCTGGATCAAGTGCAAGAAGAACCAGTTCAAATACAGCCCCAGACCCTTACTAGCTGTATGACCCTGAACAAGTCAATTCACCTCTGTTTGCCTCCATTTCCTCATCTATCAAACAGGGATTATAACAGCACACCCTGCCAGGGTTGTTGTGAAGGTCAAATAGGATATTAATTCTAAAGCACCTGGCACATAGTAAGCAGTTTTTGATAAACCTCAAGATTCCAGGTATTGGGGCAGGAATTCACTATTTAACAGAACCGTTGGGAACACTGGGTGGCAAAAACTTGGAGCGGCATCTCATAAGATACACTAGGATGTGCTCAAAATGAGCACGTGGTTCAGACAGAAAGCATGAAATAAGCACACTGGTGGGAAGAAATTACTCAGCAGATCTACGGATAAGGGCAGGATTTATGCCCAAACAAGAAATAGAGAGGCTCCGAGGAAGTAAAATGGATCATTTTGAGGACATAAAATTAAAAAGGTTTTAAGACAAACAAACCAATAAAACTCAAAAGAAAAGCAAAAAACTGGTGAGGGTTACAGTAAATTTCTCTGCTAAAAGTCTCATTTCTCAAGCATAAAGGGAACTAAGTCAAATTTACAAGAATTGGAGCCATTATCCAATTGATAAGTGGTCAAAGGATAGAAAGAGGAAGTTTTCAGACGGAGCAACCCAAGCCATCACTAATAATTAGAAAAATGCAAAGGAAAACAATTCTGAAGCCCCACCTCCCACTCATCAGATTAACTAAGATGACCAATAAATAAAAAAAAGTGACAAATGCTGAAGGGTCTCAGGGAAACAGGTTCACTGATGCACCATGATGACAAAAGACATAAAATGATTAAAAAAAAAAAAAAAGACAAATGCTGAAGGGACTGAGGGAAACCGGTATACTGATGCACCATTGGTAGAATTGTGAACTAGTCCAGACATTGTAAAAAAAAAGCAATTTGGAACCATGCCCAATTATTAAACTGGGCATAGCCTTTGCTCAAACAATATCACTACTAGATCTGTATCCCAAAGAGATCAAAGCAAGAAGAAAAGGACATATATGTACAAAAATATTAATAGCAACTCTTTTAGTGTTCGAAAAGAACTGGAAATTAAGGAGCTCATCAGTTGGGAGATGACTGAACAAGTTGGGGTATATGATTGTGATGGAAAATTGCTGTGCTATAAGAAATGATGAGCGGGAGGATTTACAAAAAACCTAGACAGACTTCTATGAACTGATGCTGAATGAAGCGACCACACCCAGGTAAGCAATTTATAGAATGGCAGCAATCTTTTAAAAATGATCAACTTTGCCCTGAAGTCAGAAGGACCAGAGTTCAAATTTAGTCTCAAACACTTAACACTTCCTAGCTGTGTGATCCTGGGCAAGTCACTTAACCCCAATTGCCTTAGCAAAAAATTAAATAAATAAATAAATAAACAATGATCAACTTTGAAACACTTAACTCTAATCAACACAACAATCTACTAAGATTTGAAAGGATTCATGATGAAACATGCTATTCACCTCCAGAAAGAGAATTGATCAACTCAGAGCAAAATGAAACAGATTTTCTTCTCTTTTGTCTTTGTGGAACAAAGCTATTGTAGAAATTTGCTTTTCATATTTGTACATATCTATAAAGGTTTCTAGATTTCTCGCCTTCTTAGTCAGTGGGAGAGGGGAAGAAAGGAAAAGAATTTGGAACTAAAAACAAAATAAAATTATTTGTAAAAGTCCATTGGTAGCTTGTGGTTTGGATTGAGTGATGATGTCTGAAGTCATACTGTGAATGACCAAAGATCGACAGAGGAAGTCCAGGCAGCAAGTAAATCATCTCGTTCATGGAATTTGAGAAAGGAGAAAAGATATGTGCCAATGGCATAATAGGGTGTGAAAGGAGCCAGCAAAGTTTAAGGCGGGAGGAGAGAATGTGAGCTTATTTGGAAGCACTAGGGAAGAAACCAATCGGTAAGAAGAAATTTAAGGGATAGCTAGTTGAGACAGTGCATAGAGCACCAGCCCTAAAGTCAGGAGGATCTGAGTTCAAATCTGGTCTCAGACACTTAACACTTCCTAGCTGGGTGACCCTGGCCAAGTCACTTAACCCCAATTGCCTCAGCAAAAAAAAAAAAAAAAAAGAAATTTAAAAGGAGGATCGAGGAAGCAATTTCTTAGCAAATATGGGAGGAGCTGGGGTCACCCACACATGTCATGTGGGCCTTGGGATAGTGAAGAGTCAGAGAGAAGAACCAGAAGAAACTGGGAGAGGATGAGGTGAAGTTCTCAGCGAACCACGTCAATTTTTTCAATAAAGTAAGAAATAAGACTCTCTGCTAGGGTGGGGCTAGGGGGTGAGGGAGAGCAGTGAGGAGATTAAGGAGGGAAGGGAAGGCTTGCAATACCGTCTGGGGGAGAGGGGATAGAGGCAATCCTTTCTAATGGCCCAGTCAAGGTCCATCTCAATCAACATGGTTGAGACAGTCTCTCCAGCTCCATTTGGAGGCTTATGGGTAGGAGTGAAAGAGACAAATGGGGGGAGGCCTGAAGTTTGACAGTGTGACTAGGGGACTGTGGACCCAAGAGCAAAGGACAGCATTGAGTTCAAATGGCCAACTACTGGTTTGAAGTTAGAGAGGGAGGGAAGTAAAGTCAAAGCAAAGGTATTAGCCGGACAAAGTCCTGAGGGGCTGAGGGATCCGAGGTGCAAATGAGGGCAAAAACCAGATCTAGCAAACGAGCCATCAGAGAATGTTAGTTTTTAATTAGGGAAACAGAACACTTGGAGGTGATGGTGAGAAATCATGAGACCATCCCAGAGGAAGTGGGAGGTTAGAGAGCATGGGGGAGCACTTGTGCAGATAACAAAGGTTCCTAGCATATGGGAAGGAGCAAGAGAGGCAGATGATGAGCCAAGTACTAACCTCCTTGAGAGAGGAGGTGGGGGACAACCTGGGAATCATAATGTGACTTCAAAGAACAAAAGGTTGGTGTTAAGACTGGAACCCAGTTCTTCCTGCCTCCAAGACTCATATCTTTATGGATAAATGAAAGAAGCATTTATTAAGCTCCTACTGTTTGTCTAGCTCTGGGGATCCAAACAGAAGATTCAGATGGTTCCTTTCCTGAAGAAGTTCCCATTCTAATGGGGGTGGGAGGGGTAGGGACAACACTTAGGGAAGGTTCCAGCTTCCAGTCCTATGAAGTAAAAGTCCCACGGTCCTTAGGGTAGAGTAGCAAAGCAGGTGCTTGGGGCCTCTTCTCCAATGTCACTTAGAGGATGGCATCAGTCTCTGCCATTGAGCTACTGGACAACTGTGCAAAGGACTTTGGTGAGCAGGAATTTCCTTTCTAGGGCTTCCAGAAGTCTGACTGTAGCCCCTGCGGGAGCAGAAAGTCCCCAGAATGCACCTCCCCAGGTTTTGCTCCCCAGGAAAATGTCGGAGGGCCCCCAGCTGGAAGCAGGGTTGGTGACCTGGGGCACACTGCTCTTCCTGAGGGTTCAGGGTTCTAAGCTGTCCCATCAGGTTCTAAAGAAAGGTAGTAGACAACAGAGCATTCTCATTCTCTCTGTTATTGTCCATTTGCACTTTGTTTTCCTTCTCAGGTTTTTATTCTGTCTAAATCTAATTTTTCTTGTGCTGCAAGTATAACTATGTAAACATATATTATATTTAACATATACTTTAACATATTTAACGTGTATGGGACTACCTGGCAGCTAGAGGAGGGGGGGGAAGGAGGGGAAAAGTTGGAACAGAAGTGATTACAAGGGACAATGTTGAAAAATTGGCCATGCATATGTTTTGGAAATAAAAAGCTATAATTTTTTTTAAAAGGTGGTAGTCCAGGGGATGAAGATGATCTGACTGACCAGGCACATACTGCTTCCTGTGTCTCCCTTGGGTGCCTTGGGCTGGCTCAACTGCCCTGACTATATATGAGGCCATTCCTCGTGACTTTTCTATGGCCTTAAGCAGCAGGTTTCTCTCAGTAATGGACTTCCTGACACTAGGAAGAATGCCAACTTCCATTGCCCCTGTAACTTGGGTCTCATAACACATACGGGGGGTACTGTGTACCACTGATCTGTGTGCTCCACTTTGAGCAATGAAAAATGATATGGAATGACGGCTCCAGGCCCTGATTCTGACCGAAGCCAGAGGGAGTCACAAGACCAGGCTGACAGAGCCCAGCGCCAGCTGGTGACCTTAAATCTCAGCTGGGCCCTTGCTGCTGTATGGAAACGTTTCCACTAGCCCCTGATCCATTCTCTCACACTCCTCCCGACTTCTACTCCCTGTAGCCATCAACAACCATTAATTAGCCAGCTATTTGTGGAGGGCCTTGGGTCTGATCTTAGGAATTGAAGTGAACGCTGTTCAGC